>NW_022681198.1:0-23491 GCF_009764315.1 Trachypithecus francoisi | reverse complement strand
AAACAGGGATTCTTCAAGCCTGCCGCCAGGCCAGGTCTCTGATTTAGGTACTTGGAAGGTAGACGTGGAACACAGTAATTTTGCCGGAACAAAAAGTCAGGATGGCTGGGCTGACTCGGCCAGATGCGGTGGCTCATGCCTGTAATCCCAGCACTTTGGGAGGCCAAGGCAGGTGGATCACCTGAGGTCGGGAGTTCGAGAGCAGCCTGGCCAACAAGTTGAAACTCTGTCTCTACTAAAAATATAAAAATTAGCTGGGCGTGGTGGTGGGTGCCTGTAATCTCAGGTACTTGGGAGGCTGAGGCAGGAGAATTGTTTGAACCTGGGAGGCAGAGGTGGCAGTGAGCTAAGATTACACCACTGAACTCCCACTTAGGTGACAGAGTGAGACTCCGTCTCAAAAAAAAAAAAAAACAAGAGGGAAGGGGAATACCTGGGCTGACTCATCCTAGGGAAGAGGCCCTATAGTAGCGGTAGGACCTTGGGCACTTGGGTGGAAAAGAAGGAAGGAAAAGCTTCACCCATGTTGGTGATCTGGACTGCAGAAACCACACTAAACAGTCCACATCCTGGAGCCTGACCACCTCATTTGCTTCTCTTCTCCTTGGGTAGAGGGTGTGGGGAGCTTTCTACCCTGAAGGCTGAGCAGCACAGCTTCTAACCAGGGTAGGCATTTGTCTGTCCCTGGGAATACAGACAGCATTCTCATAATCAGCCCAAATACTCCTGAACAGCTTTTTGTAGGGTGGGGCGGGGCGGGGCAGAGGGTCATTTTGACTCATAGGTCCCTTTTCCACTTTCACTGCTGATAACCGTGTTACAGATTAAAGTTTTGTTTTTGATACTGAAGAGGGCTTAAGAGAGTGAGCTATTATAGCACATCTAAGTCTGCTAAAATAGAACCACGGGGTAGTGTAGGAAAATCTCTTCTAAATTATGGATCATATATGGTGAACGTTAGAAGCCATGTGTACCTAAGTTGAGAAATCAAAACGTGTCTTGTATTTGGGTGACCCCGGTAAGTCTGGATGCCACTGCACCTTGTGTGAACACAGGATGCTGAGGTGTAGGGATCAACAGGCTTTTTCTGGATGTCTTCGCTTCTCCTTTGGGGTAAAGTGGGGCGGCAGTAGGAGCGCACAGCTGTTGGGCCTCTAATATTTGTCAGCTGGTTTACATGTGGGATTCCATTTAATGCAATCTTGGAGGTAAAATTATTTTATTGAAGATGAAGATAGAGGCTTAGAGAAGTTAAGAAAATTGTTCAAGGTCACGTCATTTGTTGTTGTTGCTGTTTTTTTTTTTTTGTTCGAGACAGAGTTTTGCTCTTCTTGCCCAGGCTGCAGTGCAATGGTGCGATCTCGGCTCACCACAACCTCTGCTTCCCAGGTTCAAGGTATTCTCCTGCCTCAGCCTCCCGAGTAGCTGGGATGACAGGCATGCGCCACCACGCCAGGCTGATTTTGTATTTTTAGTAGGGACGGGGTTTTTCCATGTTGGTTAGGCTGGTCTTGAACTCCCAAGTTTGGGTGATCCGCCCAATTCGGCCTCCCCAAGTGCTGGGATTAGAGGTGTGAGCCACCACGCCTGGCCAAGGCCATGTGATTTCTTAAGTGGAAAGAAAAAGCACTTGATGATCTCAGAAGTTTGATTTCAAGGCCCTTGATCTTTCCATAACACTGGTTCCTTCCCAGGTTGGTCGGAGTGACTGAAGAACTCAAGGAAGCTGTGTTTTGTGGAAAGAAGCCCTGAGGGGTGTATGGTCTTTCCAGGCTTGGAATCTGCCATGCTGGGCTTCTGAATTGTACAGCTTGGCCATATAGAGAGAAGCCCGTCATTTAAGATTTATTCTTTGGGGGAGATAAAGGAAGGCCGCCCACATGAGACGGGCAGAGGCGACTTTCTCAGAGCTGCTGTGGCAAGGGAGTCGGCACCGTCACTTGTGTGTGGCAGAGACTGACATGCAAGTGAGTGGCGGATGAGGAGTGGGGAAGCTTCAGGATGGAAAAGAATGGCTCCCAGTGGAGGCTGTTGTGGGGGCTGGAGGTGGCTGTGCATAAGTGGGGTGTCCTATGTGATTGGTTAGGGGTGCATTTGGCTTTCTCTGAGTGATCTCAACTGAAAATAGGGGCCAAAATTAGGGTGGCTGTCAGTTTTGAGTGAAGTCCTGGTCACGTGGGACAGAGTTGTGGTTTAGTTTCTGGGTTGTGGAGAGAGAGCAGTCTGGCTTCCTGTTTGATGTACTAGCCTGGCTGGCCTCCTGGCTGTTTACTGTTAATAGGGGTTTGGTTTCCTGAGTGGGCAGCTACAGGTTGTGGTCTGAGTTCTGTCTTTATACATATGATCAGGCATGGTCTGTGTGTATATTCACTCCCTCATTTTTCTTGTCAGTAAAAATATCAAATGACAAATTGGATACATTGGGAACTTTTTAGAAGTCTGTGTCCCCTGGAGGAAGTTTTCACGTTCACATTTAATCAGAATGAATATAAACAATTGGGCCATTTATCTTGAAGATTTAAAATAGGAAATCTTCAACAATACTACCTCAGCGCCATTGCCTCTCTGTCCATCATTAGGGAATGTGTTTTTATCCACCACCGGCTCATCGTCCGCCAGTTTGTGGTTGATCCACTTCTCTGTACGTCTTGTCTTGTGTGCATCTCATTGTTTGCTAGTGTTAGCTTTCTCCTTCGTCAGTGTAGTTTATTTGTGTAGCCTCTCTTGGTAGGAAGTTATTTGTGGAATTTGTGAATGGAAGGGACCTTGGAGGTCTGCCAGGTCAGCCCAGTGGCTTTCAAGATAAATGGAAATACAGGGAACTGTTCCAGCTTCTTTGGTGGCCAAACCAGGAATAGAAAGCAGTGTTCGTTGTACCACAATGTCATTGGAAGACAACTCAATGTGGGCCTGAAATGCAGAGTAACTAACTTTCATTTATCTCTTCTTCTGACTCTTGTTATCAGACATTTTAAATGGACGTTAATGTGTTAGCAGAAATATGAAAAGTCCTGACTTGTTTACATAGAAGGTACTTTGTCGCCTACTCATTCGGTTGCTTTTTCAACAGGATTGAAAAGACATTGTTATAAACTGAATGTTTATGTCTCCCCCAGATTCTTGTACTGGAGCCCTAAGTGTCAGTGTGATGGTAGTGGGGGATAGGACCTTTGGGAGGTGATTAGGGTTAGATGAGGCCATGAGCGTGGGCCCTGGTCTGACAGGACTGGTGCCCTTAGAAGAAGAGAAACCAGGCCGGGTGTGGTGCCTCACACCTGTAATCCCAGCACTTTGGGAGGCTGAGTGGGCAGATCATGAGGTCAGGAGATTGAGACCATCCTGAAACCCTGTTTCTACTAAAAATACAAAAATCAGTTGCGTGTGGTGGCACGTGCCTGTAATCCCAGCTACTCGGGAGGCTGAGGCAGGAGAGTTGCTTGAACCAGGGAGTAGCAGGTTGCAGTGAGCTGAGATTGTGCCACTGCACTCCAGCCTGCTGACAGAGTGAGACTCTGTCTCAAAAAAAAAAATAAAAAAGAGAGAGAAAGCAGAGAGCTCCCACTGCCCTGGTGTGAGGAAACAAGAGAAAGGTGGCTGTCTGCAAGCCAGGAAGAGGTCCCTGTCCCGGAACTGAGTTAGCCGACACCTTGATCTTGGACTTCCAGCCTCCAGAGCTGTGAGAAATAAACTAATGTTTTAACCACACAGCCTATGGTGTTTATTATGGCATTTGCCTATGGTATTATGGCCATCTGATTTGACTGATACAGAGATGGTTCCAGAATACTGTAACCTGTGTTTAAGTTGGTGATGCTATGAAAATAAATGTGGTAGTTCATTCCTTTATATAAAGGTAGCGCTGTGAACCCAGGGCCTTTGCTCACGTCTTAGTTGACTTGTCTTCCTATAATAGCTTCCTAATTTCTCTTTTCCCTCTCTAATTTATATTATGTATCTGCATTAAATCATATGATATGATTTTATACTTTATAGCTATACAAACTTTTAGTGATTTTATTTCATTTTATTTGATTTTTGAGACATGCCCTTGCTCTGTTGCTCAGGCTGGAATGCAGGCATGCCATCACAGCTCACTGTAACCCTAAATTCCTGGGCTCAAGTGATCCTCCCACCTCAGCCTCCTGAGTAGCTGGGACTACAGGTGTGCTATCCTGCCTAGCTAATTTTTAAAATTTTGTAAGGACAGAGTCTTGCTGTGTTGTCCAGGGTGGTTTCAAACTCCTGGCCTCAAGCAGTCCTCTCGCCTCAGCCTCTCAAAGCACTGGATTACAGGCATGAGCCATCACACCCGGCCCAGTGATTTTTCATTGTTAAGATCAAGGACGGGTTCCCTGGCTTGGCATTCAAGGCTCATGATCCGGGCGTGATATGCAAATTTGGGTTTCAGTGTTTCCATTCCCGCCATCAGCCTTGCACTCCAGCTTGTTGCCTAAGCCCTGTTCTGAAGCCCAGCCTGAGAGCTTCACTTAGAATTTATACCTTCTCATCTCTTCATCGTCTTCGCCTATGTTCTTATCTCCATCTGGGACATCATCTCCACACTTCTGTCTCTTTAAATCTTCTCTATCCTTCAAGACTTGAAATACTCACTTCCTTTACATGATCCCCACTCTGACATCCAAGCTAGAGTTAATCTTTTTCCTTTGAACTCTGATAGTGCTTAATGTTGTTTATCCTTTCATTATGCAACAGTCCTGTGTGTTATGATAATATTATATCTCCAGTTTTTCATAGTTACTTTGAAAATATTTGCTGTAGTCATATATTGTGAATATGTAATATGAGCGACATTCAAAAGGTCCTGGACAGTGAAAGGCAGTCCTACTCCAGTCACTGCCCTGTGACCACTGCTGCCAGTTTTGTTTGTTTTTTTGTTTATTTTTCCAAGATGGAGTCTTGCTCTGTCACCAGGTGGGTGTGATCTCAGCTCACTGCAACCTCCGCCTCCTGGATTCAAGTGATTCTCCTGCCTCAACCTCCTGAGTAGCTGAGACTACAGGCGTGCGCCACGTCGCCCAGATAAGTTTTGTATTTTTAGTAGAGACAGGGTTTCACCATGTTGGTCAGGATGGTCTGGATATCTTGGCCTCGTGATCCACCTGCCTCAGCCTCTCAAAGTGCTGGGATTACACGTGTGAGCGACTGCGCCCAGCCTATGTATCTTCTTTTTAAAAACACAGATGTTGGCATAAGATAAACACTGTTGTCCACCAGTTCCGCACTGGTAAATATTTAGGTTGTTCCCAACCGTTTGGATTAATCAATGCTGAGTTGTACGTAATTCTTCCATATTTGCATGAATATGTTCATAGGATGCATTGCTAGAAATGGAATTGTGGGATCCAGTTGTGCACATTTTAAATGCTGATGGGTGTTGCTCGATTCCTATCCATTACGGCCATACTGTTATCTCACTGTCAATGTGTGAGGGTGCCTATTTCTATTTCCTTGCCAACAGTTTCTTCTCAGCTGTTTTCTTTGACATCACACACAAATAGCCCTATTGTTCCAAAAACATGGACATTCTACATTTCTACTTAAAGTGTGCGCACACTGACTGAAGCTCTGTGTTGCAGTGATGTGTGCTGCTAGGATTGTGGCTCTGTTTTGAATTTGCTAGCCAGGCTATGGCTTTCCAGTCAGGTATTTTTTGTTTTGTTCATGCTGTTGCTGCCGTTGGGCTGTGTGAATTTCCCTCCAGTGCCCAGCCAGATATCCTTTCTGGTAGACGGGCTTAGTGTCTCATCCGGCAGACCAGTTTCCTAGTGACCTGGGCCGAGTGTCTCATCCAGCAGCCCTGTTTCCTGGTGACCTGGGCCGAGTGTCTCATCCGGCAGCCCTGTTTCCTGGTGATCTGGGCTGAGTGCCTCCATGAGAAGTTGCACCCATCTTCTCCAGTAGTGCATCTTTTCACAGCAAGCAAAACATTTTCACCACGTTTCTAGTGGGACAGGCACTAGCTCTTTTCTGGGCATCAGGAGACCTGGCTTTGTTCTGGTTCAAGAAACAGCTGGTGAGTTATCAAAGACAAGACACATCTGGCTCCTGGTCCTTTGCTTTATAAGTAGAATCACAGTCCGAATGGGCATCACTGCCGTGGTCTCTATGCAGTGCTGAGTGTTGTGGAGATGGTGGCTAAGTGTCAGGGTGCATTTCCACCACTAGGGGATTACAGGCCAGCCAAAGACACAGGAGGAAAGCTAACAGTTCCGGGCAGGTGCACAGAACCAGAGGAGTTTGAAATGGTGGTTCCAAGCTCCTTGGTGTGATTGATGTGACCACAATAAACATTTTATCTCTAAATCTTGGGCCATTGGACCAAGAGAAGAGAGAGAGAGCTGGTACTGAGTTGTAGTGAGAGGTGCGTGGTTCGTGTGCCTGCTGAGCCTGGCTTGGACTCAATTCCATTGAGTCCCATTCCATTTTACCTTCTGTTTCCACCTTTTTCATGCTCCTGCTTGTTTCTCCAGAAGAAAATGCAATAAATTCCTTTCAAAAACTTTACAAAAGCCATAGATGCTTATTGACAATAGTTCAAATGATATGGAAGACAGAAAGATAGTGAGTGTTTCTCTGTTGTGTGTTTGGATGAATGTGTCTTTGGGGTAGTCACTATTAACACTGGGTGTATTTCCTTCCAGATCTTTTCCAGTGTACCTACAAATATATAAGTACACTTTGTAAAAAACAAAATAGTACCTGGTAAACATTGAGTCTCCCTACTCCCACTGCGCAGTCTACATGGACATCCTTTCATGGTGATACGATGAGACCTGATCGACTCCTTTTGTTCGCTGGAGTGCTAGGTAATAATAGCTACAGAGAACTCACTTTCAGTGGGCATTTACCGTGTGACAGGGTCTGTGCTCCAGGCAGGCTACATGAAGTGGGTCTTAAGGCTTTTTACAACAATGCTATGGGTGAACACAGTAATTATTAACATTTTGCAAATGATAGAATTGCAGTAGAGAGAAGCAAAGCTGCTTGCTGAAACTCATGGCACGATTCCGAGAGAGAGAGAACACTTTTAAAACAATTGTTGTTATAGTCAGGTGATTTACGATCATTTGAAGAAATAGTGCATTCAGTGAATACATTTCAGGGTCTGGTACAGTCTGGGAGCTGTTCCTGAAAATACACTGGGCTAGAGGTAAGGGAGTGGTCCATTGGCCCTGGGCCCCTAGTGCAAGGAGGGAGGTCCCTGGGAGAGGGGGCATGGAGAGGAGGTCTCTGAACAAACCTTGCAACATCCATTTCTGCTGAGTCTGGTCCGAGGTCTGGTTCTTGACATGTACACTTTTCAGATACTTGGTTTTGATTTTTATCTTGGCTCACCTGAGCAGCCATGGTTTGAAAATGCCTGGAGATGTGGTCTCCAGGCCAGTGCTATGCACATCCTTCCCGTTCCTGCAGCAGGGGAGTCATCCTGGGAGTAGAGGGCTTCGCCTGTAATCAGCTATCTCATAATAAGTGGATTTGATGCTGGTTTCGCTAGGTCAGGAAATTTCCCATTTGGAAGGAAAACTGATACTTGTTTTTGGGTTTTGCTGAGGAGCCACAGGGTTTAGAGCAGGGACTGGAAGTTTGGTGAGACACACATGAGTGCACTCAAACATCTTCCATGAAACGTGGAAATAAACACAGTGTTCCAGAGAGGTCCCTGGCTTTGGGATATAAATATTTCTGTAACAGAATGGCACTGGATGTCTGCTGTATTTTTTTCTCTGCTCTTTTGGCAAGTTTTATTTGGGTGTGTGTCTCCTGTACAGAAGGTATGACATCACTTTTTGCCACCAAGTATTTACAGCCATTGGTGCCTCCTATGTGGGTCAATTTTGTGCCGTGGTTTCTTTGGG
The DNA here is from genome assembly GCF_009764315.1 of Trachypithecus francoisi. Taxonomy (NCBI): domain Eukaryota; kingdom Metazoa; phylum Chordata; class Mammalia; order Primates; family Cercopithecidae; genus Trachypithecus; species Trachypithecus francoisi. Next base: position 15,614 of record NW_022681198.1, on the reverse strand, counting down.
GGAAATTGTAGGTCTCCTACCCAAAGCACATTGCCCATTGCAAGGTGCTCCTGGTTTCTGAACACCTGTGGCAGTGCCTTTCATATGGGTGAAGCCAGCCGAGAAAGTACCCCTCCCCAGGAGGTGGGGACTGGTGATTGCCTGAGTGAGGAGGCTGGGGATGAGCCCTGTACTAGAACTTGTGACCGGCTCCTTTTCCTTCCCCTCCTCTCTCTCCTATTTTCCCACCGCCCCCCCCTTTTAAAAAATTTCTTGCCGGGCGCTGTGGCTCAAGCCTGTAATCCCAGCACTTTGGGAGGCCGAGATGGGCGGATCACGAGGTCAGGAGATCAAGACCATCCTGGATAACATGGTGAAACCCCGTTTCTACTAAAAATACAAAAAACTAGCCGGGCGAGGTGGCGGGCGCCTGTAGTCCCAGCTACTCGGGAGGCTGAAGCAGGAGAATGGCGTGAACCTGGGAGGAGGAGCTTGCAGTGAGCTGAGATCTGGCCACTGCACTCCAGCCTGGGCGACAGAGCGAGACTCCGTCTCAAAAAAAAAAAAAAAATTTCTTATTAAAAGTTAAACAATTATTTTGGTTTCCTTTATTCGCTATTCCTTGCTAATCATATGCAGAGTTAGCCTGGGACAGTGGAAAGGTAAGCTGTACTTGGCTTCAGATGATCCTACGATCCCCGCATTGAGGGGCTTCCGCCAGGCGGCATTGTGAAGTGGTGTTGTGAAGGTTCTGCTTTGAGTCCTCAGCGTTAACCAGCAGATGCAGGTGGTACTTATTCCTGGTTAATGTTGGGGAAGTTGAGATCAAGGTGGCTAAGGGAACTTCCCAAAGTCACATAGGAAGTAGCAGAGTAAAACCAAACACAGATTGTCTCTGAATCAGGCAGGTTGTCTGATTCCAAAATGGGCTCTTTATTTTTGGAGGTCAAAAAGCTGAACAGACACAGACATTTCTTTTTTTTTTTTTTTTTTGAGCTAGTGTTTTGCTTTGCTGCCTAGACTGGTCTAGGCTCAAGCTGTCCTCCTGTCTTAGCGTTCTGAGTGCTGGGCTTACAGGTTTGTGTCACCAAACCCAACAGAACAGACATTTCTTGAAAGAAGATATACAAATGGCCAAAAAATATGTGAAAAAAATGCTCAGTATCACTTATAATCAGAGAAATGCAAATCAAAACCACAGTGAGGTATCATCTCACCTGTTAGGATGAGTTTTATCAAAAAGACAAAAAATAACAAGTGCTGGCGAGGATATGGAGAAAAGGGAGCTCTTACACACTGTAGGGGGGTGTACACTAGAGCAGCTGGCTGGGCGTGGGGTGCACACTGACATCCCAGCACTTTGGGGGGCAGAGGCGGGCAGATCACCTGATGTCAGGAGTTTGAAACCAGCCTGGCCAACATGGTGAAACCCTGTCTCTACTAAAAACACAAAAATTAGCTGGGAGTGGTGGATCACACCTGTAATCCCAGCACTGTTGGGCGGCTGAGGTGGGTGGGTCACTTCAGGCTAGGAGTGCAAGACCAGCCTGGCCAAGGTGGTGAAACCCCATCTCTACTAAAAAATACAAAAATTTGCCCAGTGCAGAGGCGGGCGCCTGTAATCCCAGCTACTCGGGAGACCAAGACATGAGAACCACTGGAACCTGGGAGGCGGATGCTACAGTAAGCAAGCCGAGATTGCACCACTGTACTCCAGCCTGGGCAACAGTGAGACTCTGTCTTAAAGAGAAAAAAAAAGAGTAAGAGTAAGCTAGGGCACCCACTATGGCAAACAGTATGGAGGTTCCTCAGAAAACTGCAAAGGAAATTACAGTGTGATCCAGCAGTCCCACTACAGTGTAGATACCCAAAGAAAAGGAAATCAGTGTCGGAGGGGCATCTGCACCTCTGTGTTTCCTGCAGCACTGTTCACCATAGCCAAGACATGGAACCAGCCTCCGTGTCCAACAGCAGATGATGGATAGAGACTATGTGGTCTTGATACACAGTGGGGTACTATTCAGCCATAACACAGGATGAAGTCCTGTTATTCTCAGCAACGTGGATGGAACTGGAAGATATTATGAAATAAGCCAGGGACAGAAAGTTACACAGCACATGTTCTCTTATGTGGAAGGCAAAAAGGATGGGTCTCATGGAAGTTGAAAGTAGACAGAGGCTCCTAGAGGGTGAGAAGGGTGGGGGAAGAGAGAGATAGGGAGAAATGTGTTACAGGATACAAAATTAAACCTGGATAGGAATAAGTTCTAGTGTTCTATAACATAGGATGACTATAGTTAACAAGAATATATAATTTCAGGCTGGGCCCGATGGCTCATGCCTGGAATCCTAGCACTTTGGGAGGCTGAGGTGGGTGGATCACCTGAGGTCAGGAGTTTGAGAGCAGCCTGGCCAACGTGGTGAAACCCTGTCTCTACTAAAAATACAAAAATTAGCCGGGCATAGTGGTGGGTGCCTGTAACCCCAGCTACCAGGGAGGCCGACGCAGGAGAATAGTTTGAACCTGGGAAGCAGATGTTGCAGTGAGCTGAGATCACACCACTGCACTCCAGCCTGGGCAAGAGAGCTAGCCTTTGTCTCAAAAAAAAAAAAAAAAAAGTTCCAGATAATTGGAGGAAGGGTGTTGAATGTTACCAACACAAAGAAATGATAAATGTTTGAGATGGCAGATATGCTAATTACGCTGATCACATACATTACATGTATTATATATAACATCACTATGTCTACTCAATACATATGTACAGTACACAATTATGTGTCAATTAAAGAAAAAGCTGAACTTAGATTGGAATGGCTATGAAGTAGCTAACTTTTTCATATTTTCGATAGAGACCTTAGGCATTTATTTTAAGTAAACTACCCTTGGCTTCAGGAAATGTTTAGTATTTGAATTTTAGCCTTGCATTTTGTAATACGGAGAGGTAAAACTGTAGACTTGCTTTAGATACAGTCACAGGGGTTTGCCGTGATGACTGTTTTATGTAATAAGAGGGAAATATACCTTAATTAATAGGCATACATGCTCATTTTTCTCCCTCGTACACATTTTTAGTCGTTGTCCAGGCATTGTGATACTTATGTAAACAATATGCAATATCATAGGTAGGAATCAGAATTTTAAGGTAAGAATACTTAGAGTTATATATTTTTCAAACTTTCAAACTGGACATTTTACATGTCCATTATATAACTGCAATTACATTTTGAAAAAGATAATACCTGTCTTTAATATGGATGATGCTTTAGCTTTTTTTTTTCTTTTTTTTTGGAGACAGGGTCTCACTTTCTCCCAGGCTGGAGTGTAGTGGTGCGATCATGGCTCACTGCAGCCTCAGCCTCATAGCTTCGAGAGATCCTCCCACTTCAGCCTCCCAAGTAGCTGGGACCACAGGTGTACAACACCATGCCCAGCTAACGTTTAAAATTTTTTGCAGAGACAGGACCTCCCTCTGTTGCTCAGGCTGGTCTGGAATTCCTGGGTTCAAGTGATTCTCCTGCTTCATCCTCCCAAGGTGCTGTGATTGCAGGCATGTGCCACTGCCTGGTCCCATTTAAGTGAGATGATGACTTTAGCCTAGGAGTTCCACACCAGCCTGGGTAACATAGCACAAGATCCTGTCTCTACAAAAACTAAAAAAATTAACTGGTCATGGTGACACCTGCCTGTGGTCCCAGCTACTCCAGGAGGCTGAGGCAGGAGGATAACTTGAGCCCAGGAGTTCAGGCTGCAGTGAGCTCTGATTTTGTCATTACGTTCCAGCCTGGGTGACAGAGTGAGACCTTGTCTCTTAAAAAAAGTTACTGGCTACCTGATTATTCATAGGAAAAAAACCTGAACACTGATCTAAACCTCATACCTCGTACAAAAATTTACTCAAAATGGATCATGGACTAAAATGGAAAATGGAAAATAAAGATGAAGAGAGGAGCTGGAGACTGGGAGAAACTATTTGCAAATCACATGTCTGATTAAGGACTCATATCTATAATATGTAAAGAACTATCCAAATTCAGCAGTGAAACCAAATCTTCTACTTTGAAAATGAATAAAAGACCTGAAGAGACATTTCAGATAACATACAAGCACATGAAAAGATGTTCAACATCATGAGCTGTCAGAAAAAATGCACACTAAAGCCACGTCACTATACACCTATCAGAATGCCTAAAATAAAAAGTAGTAACAAGACCAATGCTGGTGAGGATGCGGGGAAACGGGATCACTCACACTTGGCTGGTGGGAATGGAAGGTGGTACAGTCATTCTGGAAAACAGCTTGACAGTTTCTTAAAAAACTAAACGTGCAATTGCCATAGGATGCAGCACTCACATTCATGGGCAGTTATCCCAGAGAAATGAAGACTTACGTTCACACAAAAGCCTTTATGTATCTGTTCATAGCTGCATTATTTATAAAGGCTAGAAACTGGAAACAGCCCGGTGACTGCTCAGCAGGAGAATGGTTAAACACACTGGTGCACTCAGGCCCCAGATACCACTCTGCAGTAGTTCATGACATCCTTGTTCATCCGTCTTTCAAACTAGAAACCACCATCATCCTTAATCCCCTTTTCTCCATCCTGGGTCTGAGTGGACTTCATTTTGCATTTCTCTCCAATGCATTTTCCCTCTGTCCTTTCTGGTTGTGCCTCATGCCTCATTTGAACTGTTGTAAGAGCCACCAAATTATTTCTCTGCCTCATCATGGAATCCTTTCTACACTTCATGCCCCGCATTGCCATTGGAACAATCTTTCCAAAACATGAACAAACTAACTTAAAAGAAATATCCCAGGTAGCCTTCCAAATAAGTCTAAGCTTTCTGTTAGAAGTTTTACTTCTTGTCTATAGGGAACCCCAGGACTGTAGAGAGATGAATTTGCTGTCTGCATTTTAAGATCAGGCAGAAATCCCTGGAGGGGCGCATGTGGAATAGTGGTACAAATGCTCGTTCTGGAATCAGAAGCCCTCATATCCTGGTTCTAACACTAGCTGGATGTTCTTGGGAAAGTTTTGTTTCAAACCTCAGTGTGAGGAAGTATAGTCAAGGGATCACACAAGGCTGCTGGGAGGACCTTCTGAGATGGAGTTTCACTCTTGTCACCCAGGCTGCAGTGCAATGGCACGAACTCGGCTCACTCTAACCTCTGCCTTCTGAGTTCAAGTGATTCTCCTGCTTCAGCCTCCCGAATAGCTGGGATTACAGGCACCCACCACCATGCTCAGCTAATTTTTTGTATTTTTAGTAGAGGGGTTTCACCACGTTGTCCAGGCTGGTCTTGAACTCCTGACGTCTGATGACCCACCTGCCTTGGCCTACCAAAGTGCTTGGGATTAAAGGCATGAGCCACTGTGCCTGGCGATTGGGAGGCTTTTGCAGTAACCCAGAGCGCTATGATGAGGGCTGGACCTGGTTGGAAATGATGAGGAAGGTGAGAAGTGGTTAGGTCTGGCATATATTTTGAAAGGAGAGTTTAAATGGGTTGGATGACAAGAGAGAGAAAAAGAAGTTTTAAGGATGATGTCAAGGATTTTGGCCTGAGTAACTGGAAGACGAGAGATGCTGTTATTGGGATCGGGAAGACTATGGGAGGAGTGGGTTATAGCAGGGATTATCGAATGTGTGTTTTGGTCATGCTAAATTTGAGGTCTAAAAAGAGATGTCAAGAAGTGTTGGTTGGGCGTGGTGGCTCACGCCTGTAATTCCAGCACTTTGGGAGGCTGAGGCGGGCAGATCACCTGAGGTCAAGAGTTCGAGACCAGCCTGATAATTATTAAAATCCATCATTGATGTTTACTAATTAATCATATTATTACTCCTAATACCGCAGAGGGTGTACACCTACCTGTGATGTCGTTCCTCATATCCAGGGACAGAGAGCATGATTTTAGTTTTAATATTGCAGTAGATGTACACTCACCCTGTGACACTGATCCTAATATCCAGGGGGGTAGAGGATGACATGACTCCCAACATAGCAATGAACGGACAGCCACCCTGTGATATTGCTCCTCATATTCACGGAAGAAGCCTATGCTATTACTCCCAATATCGCAGGGTGGACACAGCTCTTCTGTGATGTGGTTCCTAGTATCCAGAGGGAGAGAGGATGATAACAATTCCAGTATCGCAGGCTGTGTTCCCCTGCCCTGTGATATTGTTCTTAATATCCTGGAAGGGAGAGGATGATATGACTCCCCGTAGAGCAGGAGGCGTACATCCAGCCTGGGATATTGTTCCTAATATCCATGGAGAGGAGAGGCTGATATTACTCCCAATACGGCAGGGGGTGAACATCCACCCTGTGATATTCTTCTTCATATTCCAAGTCTGAGAGGTTGATATGACTCCCAGTATCGCAGACACTGTACACCCCGTGTGATACTCTTCCTGATATCCGGAAGGGGAGAAGATGGTATGAATCCCCATATCACAGGAGGTGAATACCCACTCTGTGATATTGTTCCTAGTATGCAGGGGGAGAGGGGATAATATTATTCCAATATTGCAGAAGATGTACACGCTCCCCCCGTGATATTGTCCTTAATATTCCAAGGCACAGAAGCCGATGTTACTCCCAATATCCCAGAAAGTGTACACCCCCCAGTGATGTTGTTCCCATGATCCAAGAGGGAAGAGGATGATATGACTTTCAACCCCTGCCCCCTGCAATGCTCTCACCCTGCAACACCGACATCCAGCTCAACCTGACATAAGACCAGAGGTGCTGGCTGGGGGTGTTCATTGCTTCTCTTTTCTCTCTTGCCAGACTCAGTAGAGGAAGCTGAGACCGCTTCTGGCTTTGGGAGAGGCCAGGGAGCCTGTGCGTTTGGAGCCTGGTTGCATGAGAGAAGCATGTGTGGGAACGCCAGGGCCTGGCTTTGAACCCCATTCTCCCAACATGATGCTGAGTGTGGCAGACATGACACTTGGCTTTGCTCTCTCAGGGTTCCATCTGCGACAGGGGCTACTTGTGCCCCTGGCCTTATCAACTCAGGCTGAAGGCGGCCCTGGTCCTGGGCAGAGGGTCTTTGTGAAGCAGAAATAGATGGCCTGGTACAGGGGCCGAGCCTGGCCAGGACCTTGGCCCTGGGAGTTGTAAAGAAGGCCGGCATCTACCATGAGCATCTGCACCAAGCTGTGCCCATGTCACAGTGTGCTCGGCGTCTGCCCTGGCACAGGTGCATGGCCTGTCTGCGCTCAGGCTCCCCACCTATGGGGCCCAGGTTCACAGAGGTGTGAAAGAGACAAGCACAGCGCAGGGGCCTCCGAGCCCAGCCAGCCTCGCTTCGATGCTGGGAGGCTGACATCTTCCATTTTGTCTTCTGCCCAGGCAGGCTGCGGGCCGTCCAGCGGCTGTGCTACTTCTACAGCGTCGTCATGCCCAGCGAGGCCCAGTGTGTCCTCTACCACGAGCTCCAGCTCTCCCTGGCCTGCAAGGTGACCGACAAAGTGCTGGGGGGGCAGTTCCTGGAGACCATCAGTCAGCTCTACCTGTCCCTGGGCACCGAGCGGTGAGGGCTGGCTTTGCAGTGGTGGGAGTGGGGAGCGGGGAAAGGGGGCTGGGGGGTGCAGAGCAGGGAAGAGGGCACAGGGAAGCTGGCCCAGGGCCCCATCAGCCCCTTCCCTTTGGATCATTTAGTTCCTTGGCATCAGATGCTTTGAGCTGGTGGGCCTGGGGTCGTCCCAGGGCTGCTGCTGACCCGTGAGTCCCAGCTTGAGCCTCTCTTGTTGGGTCAAAGGTCATCTCAACCCCAGCAGAGGCAGTACGTGCACTCTGGGCTGTTCTTCCTACTATGGTGGCTTTTGTCATCTGACCTCTGCCTGCCCCGAGTCTTCACTCCTGGCCTTCATCTGTCCCCTTAAATGTGACCACAGCAGCCACCTGTGGCTTCTCTCCTACAGAAGACAGAGCCAGTTGTGTCACCTGCTTCCCTGGGGCGCAGGGTTTCAAGGTCTCAAGTGCCATAAGTGGCCCACTCGGCTTCCCCCGAGCATTCTGACCTGGTGGGGTAACCATGGCCCTGGCCACCCCACGCACAGCTCCCGGTGACATTGCTGCAGTCATACCCCTTCTAGTGTCAGACTTACCGAGAGAGCAGGGAAGGAGCCAGATTCCATGGGGACCCGGGAGACTGGCTCCAGTCTTGGCCTCAGGTTCACAGAAGGAAAGTGGGCCAGTGTGCTGGAGCCATGTTTCTCAAAGTATAGTCCTTGGACCAGCAGAGCAGCATCTATGTCACCTAGGAGCTTGTGGCAAGTGGGAGTTCTAGGTCCTGCCCCAGGCCTGTGGAGCCGGAAGCTCTGGGGGTAGGGCAAGCAAGCTCTACAGACAGGCCTCCGAGTGACTGTGATGCCTTCACACCTTGAGAACCATCGACCTAGATAGCCTCTGAACACTAGTGGCTCCTGGTGCATCTGGAGAAGACACAGGCCATGTCTGGGAGGCAGGGGAGATGGACTAGCACACTCCTCCTGCCACAGGGCAGCATGATGCTCGATTCCCTCAGAAGGATGTCCTTCATCTTTTCCATGCCATGTGTGTTCACCCTGGCCCTCCCAGCAGCCTGGGAAGGGCAGAACACTGCACACACAAGAGGGCCGTTCCCAGTCCCCACATTCCAGATTCATCTGTCACCAGACCCACGGGAGGAGGCAGACTGGTTCCAGGAGGATGAGAGCCCTTGTTCTGACACCTGTGTCTGATTCCAGGACCTGCAGATCCACTCTGGACTACACCAAACAAAGTCCGGGGATTCTCATTCACCTCCAGAAGAAAGAGGAGGCGCATGCCTGGCTGCAAGTAGGGAAGGGCTTCTACATCCTGCGGCAGAGCGAGCTGGTGGACCTGTACATCCAGGTGAGTGGCAAGGGAGGCAGGAGGGCCTCTGTGCTGTTCACTCTCTGTCCATCCATCCATCCATTCATCCTTCCAACATCTATTTACCTGTTCATCCTTCCATCCATCCATCCATCATCCATCCATCCATCATCCATCCATCTGTCCATTCATCCATCCATCATTCATCCATTCTTTTATCATCCATCTATTCACCCGTCTATCCATCCATTCACCTGTCCATCCACCCATCCATTCATCCTTCCATCATCTATCTGTTTACCTGTTCATCCTTCCATCCATCCATCCATTATCCATTCATCCATCCATCCATTCTTCCATCATCTTCACATACACCTGTGGGTCCTTCCATCCATCCATCCATCCTTCCATCCATCCTTCCATCATCCATTCGTTCACCTGTTCGTCTTTCCACCCACCCATCCATCCATCAATCCATCCATCCACCCATCATCCATCCCTCCATCCATCCATCCATCCTTTTATCATCCATCCATTCACCTGTCCATCCATCCATTCACTTGTTGGTCCATCCATTTACCAGTTCGTCCATCCATCCATCCTTCCATCTATCTTTCCATCATCTATCCAACTGTTTATCCTTCTATCCATCCATCATCCATCCATCCTTCATCTGTTCATCTCTTCATCCATCCATTCACCTGTTTGTCCATCCATCCATCCATCCTTAAATCCATCTTTCCATTATCCATACATTCAGCTGTTCATCCTTCTATCCATCCAACCATCTTCCATCCATCCATGATCATCCATTCACCTGCCCATCCATCCATCCATTCATTCATCATCCATCCTTTTATCATCCATCCATTCACCCGTCCATCCATCCGTTCACCTGTTCATCCATCCTTCCATCCATCCTTCCATCCATCCTTCCATTCATCCTTCCATCATCCATCCATTCAACTGTTCATTCATCCATCCATCCTTCCATCATTCATCCACTCGCCTGCTCATCCTTCCATTCATCCATCATCCATCCATCCATTCACCTGTTCATCTTTCCATTCATCCATCCATCATCCATCCATCCATCCGTCCTTCCATTCATCATTCATCCATTCTTTTCTCATCCATCCATTCAGCCACCATCCATCCACCTGTTCGTCTGTCCATCCATTCATCCAACCATTCTTCCATCATCTATCCATTCACCTGTTCATCCTTCCATCCATCCATCATCCATCCACCCATCTATTCATCCATCCATCCAACATCCATCCATCCTTCCATCATCCATCCTTTCACCTATCCATCCACTCACCTATTCTTCCATCCATGCATCATTCATCCATCCACCCACCAATCTATCTATTAATCCATCCCTCCATTCATCTGTTTGTCCATTTGTTTATCCATACATTCATCTATCCACCATCTATCCATCCATATGTACATATATCATCTACCCTCCACCCATCCATACCTTATCTACTCACCCATACATACAGACATACACACATCATTCCAACCATGCACCCACCCATCCATCCACACATCCATCCACCCATCCGTCCATCCATCAATCTGTCCATCCATCCATCTGTCAGTCCATCCATCCATCCAAGCATTCATCTCTCCACACACCCATCCATCCATCCATGTGTCTATACATCTGCTCATCCATTCATCCATCCATCTACTCATTCTTAAGCCACTGCTGAGCACCTGTTGTGTGCTTTTTCCCTCCCTCCAACTGGTTTCCTCACATCCTCCCCCAGTGGCCAGCATCTTTTTCCTGAATGTGGCCCCTCACAGTGCCTAGCACCTGCTGGTATACAGCACATGCTCAAAGAATGGGACCACTCAGTTAACACACAGAAGAACTTGCTCCAAGCGACACGTGGTACATCTCCTTACAAAATGAATCTATCATAGCGGCTGTTTTCAGAGGCTTTCCCTAACAGTGTGATCTGGAACAAATTGTAAAGCCCACGAGCCTGGTGAAGCTTTCATTATTGAGCACCTGCTGTATACCTCCTTGAGCTGAGGAGAAGGATCAAGAGCTCATGGCCAAGAGGGGACCAGGCCCACCCACAAACACTGTTGATGTGTGGCCCTGAGCTGCGACAGGGATGTGGCAACGCAGAAAGGAACCAGGTGATGGGCTGCCAGCAATCTGGGGGCCACGGAGATTGTTTGAGTGCTGCGGGGGGAGTGGGCTAGGGCTATCCCTGGTGGTAGGATTCACAGGTGTCGGGCTCCTGGGCTGCAGCTGCTCAGTCACCTCCTGGCACTCAGGTGCATCAGTTCATTGTCCTCATGCCAGTGGTGGGGCAGCCCTAATGCACAGGTCTGAAAAATTCTCAGGTGTACCTGCAGTGTGTGAGAGGAAGGAAGCTGGCGGAGGTGGGTGTGGCCACCTCCCAGGTGTGGGTGTTGAGGGAACTTCTGCCTCCTTTCAAGTGGCACAGAATGTGGTCCTGTACACAGGCGACCGCAACCTGGGGCTGGAGCTGTTTGAGGCAGCTGGAGACATCTCTTCAATGGGGCCTGGGAGCGGGAGAAAGCCGTGTCCTTCTACCAGGTGAGCTGGCCTGTGGGCTGATGTGGGTGGGCCTCAGGGGGGCCACCTGGAGGGCTGAGGCACAGGTGTGGCAGGGACACCCATGCACATGCTTAGTTTCCCAGTGGTCTCACCGGGAATGATACTGACAGTGCCCCTGCCCGGGACAAACGCTTGGGGCCTGGACATGACTATGGCCCTACCCTTGCCTAGTGATCTCACCGGGAATGATATTGACCATGCCCCTGCCCGGGACAAACGCTCGGGTCTGGACATGACAGTGGCTCTACCCTTTGCACCTGATGATCTCAAGCAATCATGAGCAGGAAGTCCTGTCCCCATCTTCCAGATGAGGAAGCTGAGGCTCTGAGAGGCACAGGGACATGTCAAGGACACACAGCATGTCAGTGGGAGACCCAGGGCCAGGGCCCAGACCTGCATGCACCCCGAAATGGGGATGGCTTCTCCCTTCCCCTGAGCTCAAGGTGTGGCTCAGTTCTGGGCACAGAAAAATGTGTTTTTAGAGCAGAGAAGAGTGCTGGCTCCCCCCAGTCAGACCCCCGGTGCCCTGGTGGGAGAGGCTGGTCTGAGGCTGCCAGGTGTCGCTGGATGGGCCTCAGATGACTCCTCAGCCCCCAACTTGGGTGTCTGAACCGTGCGTTATCCCAGAGCACAGAGCTCTGTGGAGGTGCACGGGTAACTGGGGCGTGGGAAGCTTCAAGCACATGTTTGAGCTCTGAGGACGGCGCTGGGCAAGGTGGATGCTGTGGGAAGCCTGACCCCACGTGCCTGTGTGGTAGGACCGGGTCCTGCCCCTGGCAGTGACTACGGGCAACTACAAGGTGAACCGTAGCTGTACAGCAAGCCGGTGGCACTGCTGGCCATGCTGGAGGAGCCCCAGGAGGGCTTGGAATTTGCCCATATGGCCCTAGCTGTCAGTGTCACTCTGGGTAAGTCCCCTGAGCGCCCACCCTGCCAGGACGCACACTTTGCCAGAGCTATGCCTCCATGTCTGCAGGGCAGGAGCTGAAACAGCTGCTGGATTTTCCTGGTCTCCTGTCCAGGCAGGCAGATCTGCCCAGCTGGCTTCCCTGTCTGGCCGTGGGGCACAGCCCGAGGTCTCTCACGTAGCGCAGAGCTCCCTGCCTGGCTGAGCTCTGCTTCCTCTGTCTCTTCCCGCTGCTGATCACAAGGGCCGCCCAGTGTGCCCTCTGCCTTCCAGACATGCCAGGCATCTCGGTCCCTGTATGTGCCAGGCCGAGTGGCACATTCCCTTTGTCTTGTGCCCTTTCCACCCTCATCAACCACACAACTCGCTGGCTGATGAAATCCCAGTTCCCCTTCCAGCAGCCTGCCCCTTAAGGCCGGGCATCCCCTGGTGCTGTGCCAGGTCGTCTGTCCTCCTCCAGAGACAGGGGCCCTGGGGCCAAGTACAGAGTAGGTGTGCAGCTGTGTGGGAATGCATCGAATGCAGGCTCCACGGCACTCGCCCTGCAAAGGGGAGGACATCAGAGACAGCCTAGCTGGGTTTGCGCAACTGTGGGGGGACCTGAAGCTCAGGCACGCAGTGACTCCCCAAGGTAAGGGGCTCTGATCGTGACACACCCAGGAGGAGTCGGATGTCACGTCTGTGGGTTGCATGGAGCCGGGGTGCCCGGGAGCACCTGGACTGTATGGGTTTTGGACTACTCTCATTAAAACCAGTGAGCAAAGGCAGGTGGCTATGTGTAGGCACAGAGCTGGGCCATCCAAGCCCGACTTTGCCAAAGCCTCACAGTAGACAGTGGCAGGCCTTATTAGTTCTGCTTTACAGATGGGAAAGTGAGTCTGGGAACCCGGAAGGGACTGGCCAGAGCTGCCCAGGTGACCGCAGGTGCCTGGAGGCAAGCCAGGTGCTGCCCGGGCTCTGTATACCTGCTCCTGAGGGGCCTGTGCCTGACTGCCCCAGGGAGCCACGTCCTCACACCTGCCCCTTTGGACTACACCCAGGGGACTGGTTGAACGAGCACGTGGCCTACTACCGGCTGGCCGCCCTGCACCACCGGCTGGGCCATGGCACGCTGGCGGAGCACTTCTACCTCAAGGCCCTGTAGCTCTGCAACTCGCCGCTGGAGTTCGACGAGGAGACCCTCTACTACGTGAAGGTGTACCTGGTGCTCGGTGACATCATCGTCTACGACCTGAAGGTGGGTGGGGAGGGACAGGGCTGAAGGTTGGTGGGGGGGCAGGGCTCTGGATGTTCCCGGCCCCCTTGGAGTGGGATCTCCACAGACCCCAGGGGTCTGGGTTCCAGCCTTCCTTAGGAATGGCCCAGTGGCTTCCCTGGAGCTCTGCACCCAGCTAGAGGAGCCGGCAAGGTTCGCAGATACAACCCAGCTCCCAAGCTGGCCAGACCCCACCCTCAAGAACTCAGTCTCAACCAGGGAGGCTGACACATGAGCGGGCAATGGTAGCCTCTGGGTAAAGAAGGGGGATTGTAGTCAGGGGGACCCTCCTGGAGGAGGTGACACCAAACTGAGTCTTGACAGTCAAGTGTCAAGTTGCATTTAACAAAGAAAACAGGGTCGGGAGAAGGACATTTTGGAGGACGGCATCATCCTCACATTGAATCCACGTTGCAAGATCCAACCCAAATCCCGGTGCCTCCTCTAGGAAGCCTGCCCAGAGTGCCAGCCTGCACTGAGCAACTCCTTCCTAGAGTGCTGAGACACCTTGAATCTTCACATCACCCAGGAAGGGTGGGGTGGGACTGGTGTCTTACCATCGGGTTCACAGACAGGGGAACCCCAGCTCACGGCAGGTGCAGTGGGGCGGGGTCCCAGCCAGCCAGGCTGAGACCTTGCTGGGTCAGGTCTGTCTCGAGGGGAGGTGCTGTGCTCCCTCTGGCCCCAGCCCTGCAGGGGTGGAGAACTGGGACTGGCAGACTCAGACCTGGGGTGTCTCCACCCTCTGCCCAGCAGGCACCCGCCCCTCCTCCGCATCGCACCAGCACCGTGTCAGTGCTCCATATGGGCTGAGGGGCCAGGGCGCTCCAGTCCAGGGACTGAGATCTTGGGGGCCTTAGAACAACAAGAGGAGCTGGGGCAGCCCTAAGACCCCGCCCCGTATCCCTCACCACAGGCCTGGGGCTGCCCGGGAGGCTCCCGCCCAGTGCTGGCAACACCTGGTGGTCAGAAGCGGTCCCTGTGGTCTCCCAAGTCCCAGCCAGACAGAGAGGTGCCAGGTGTCAGGCCCAGAGGGACGCTGCCCACCGCTCGGGGGCTCACCTGGGACCCACGGGACGGGCCTCCCAGAAGTGGCCCTTTATCTCTCTTGGTCAAGCCTGCCGCCCACTCCGCCTGTCCAGGAGGAAGGAAAGGGCCAAGTAGTACCTGAGAGGCCAAAGTCCATGGTTGGGGTCGAGAGGCAGAGGCCTCCTTCACCTCCTTCTCGTGCACAGCCCTCTGGGCCTCATCCTGACGGTGCTGTCACCCCAGGCCAGCTTCCCACAGGGAGGCCCCCTCGGAATTCCCCAAGGGCGGCTGTCTTTCCAAGGCCACACCCTCCTCCTTGTATAGGAGGCTCTGGACCCGGGGCCCAGAGGAGTGGGAGAGAAAGCTGGGCTGGATGAGGCCTGGAAGGCTGGCGGAGAGGCAGGGGTAAATGGGCATCCTTGCCGATTGCCTCTAAAATGGGGTCCCCTTTTGTCGACATGTGAGAGTGAACCCTGGAATGGGTTGGATTAGGTGTGTCCTGGCTCAGCCTGCCACTCACTAGCTGCTGCACACACTACAGGCACATGAGGACATGACCCCAAATCTCCCAAAAGGTATACACCTATTGTGTGATATGGTTCCTAATATCCGGAGGTGCAGAGGATGGTATTCTTTGTCCTGTCGCAGGCTGTGTACACGCAACCTGTGAAATTGTTCCTAATATCCTGAACAAAAGAGACTGCTAATAATGGACACACATTGCAGGGGGGAGTAATTGGCTCTTACGATCCACATCGCAGGGGGTGAGGCACTCCCTACGATATGGGGAGTCATAGCAACCCTCTCTCCCCCCAGGCTATTTCGATCCACATCGCAGGGCAGTTCAGGACACCAGCCCTGCCCCAACCTTGACCCAGACAGTGGGTGTCATGGGACCACCTCAGGGTGAGTGGCAGCTCAGCTCGAAGGTATCCCTGCTGCCAAAGATCAACTGTTCCTGCTAGTTTGCATCTGGCCACAGGGTCTCTGT
>NW_022681197.1:0-23494 GCF_009764315.1 Trachypithecus francoisi | reverse complement strand
TACAGCTGTGAGCTACCGCGTCTGGCCTCCGGGGTCAATTTTCAGCATTTAGAAGTAGGAGTAAGTCTTATAGGTAAGAACAATCTTGAAGGCAATTTTTAAATCTAGTCTTTAATGTGTTCAACACAAATGAGAATTCAGAACTACAAACTAAGATTTACTTCCAAAACTAAGGCAAAGGTAAACTTCCAGAGCTAAATGAAGATAAACTACTATAAGACTGATTTCTGTCATACACATTATGAATGTACTCAGTGATTTCCAACAAGACTTAAAAATTAGTACAAAGGAGTCCAAGGGGGAGAAGAAAGCCACTTCTGGTTTGTTCTTTCCAATTCATTAGATAATATCTCTTGTATGCCCAGAGGGCATGGAGTACTCCTCTAGGCACTAGCCATAGTGATTAGCGATTTGTTTTCTTATCATGTATGTTTTCACTGGAGTAACATTTCTAATTTCCTTGGAGAACTTTTTTTTCCATTTACAACTGGGCTCACTTTGGCACAGAAATAGAGCTTTCAGCCTGTCTCAGATTTCAACATGGCCTTCCTTATTAAGCCTAATCATTTCTTGGTTTGGACTGAAAGTGAAAGACATGTATTCCTTTTATTTGAACCCTAAGAGGCCATTGGAGGATTATTCATTGGTATAATTTTGATATTGTTGAGTCTCAAGGAATAGGAGGGCCGAGGAGAGAGAGAGATGGAGAAACAGCTGGTCAGGGGAGCAGTCAGAACACACATAATGTTTATCAATTAATTTTGCCATATATAGGGGCCTGGCCTGGTTCAACATACTTACAACAGTTATATCAAAGATCACCTATCACAGATCACTGTAACAGAGATAATAGTAATGGAAAAGTTTAATGTATTGTAAGAATTACCAAAATGTGACAGAGTCACAAAGTGAGCACATGATGATAGACACGTGGGACAGATAGACGCTCCACGCATGATTGCCAAACCTTCAATTTGTGAAAAACACAATATCAGCAAGTGTAATAACATGAGGTATGCCTGCACTCAAAAGAATAAAGGGACAAATCTGGGAAATGGAAGGGCCAGTCCATTCCCAGTACAGCAATATCATCAGCACAATCCCGCTGGAGTCCTTCATCAACAAAGGCAAAAAGTATCCTCCACACATTTATATTATAACCTAAACTCCCGTTAAAGAGGTTTGGGAGATTTTTAAGGGGCTGACCCCTTTGTTCATTCCTCTATTTTAATTTTTAAATTCTTTCTTTTTCTTTTTTTGAGACGGAGTTTGCTCTTGTTGCCCAGGCATGATCTTGACTCACTGCAAACTCCGCCTCCCAGGTTCAAGTGATTCTCCTGCCTCAGCCTCCTGAGTAGCTGGGACTACAGGTGCGGGCCACCATGCGTGGCTAATTTTGTATTTTTAGTAGAGACAGGGTTCACCATGTTTGTCAGGCTGGTCTTGAAGTTCTGACCTCAGGTGCTCTACCCGCCTCGGCCTCCTGAAGCGCTGGGATTACAGACATGAGCCACCATGCCTGGCCTCTAAATTTGTGTTATGGAGACTCATTTTCATGGTGAAAATATCTGAATTGAATGTGGCCTGCTGGGGTCGGGATGGAGGAGGAAGCTACTTATGGAAAATGAAGAAGAAAGGGAAACACAACAGAAGTAAGAAAGTGTCATCAATGTTTACATCAAAGACTCCATGAAAAAGAAAAGTACAAATAACCTGTTTTCATAGCTGACCATTGGACTGTGGACGGCACCTGCATCTACCAGGTTCTTCTTGATAGTCCCAATTTAAAATTTTTGACCTGATATTCATGAACACAGTGCTACTGGTTAGATCTTTGTCCAGGTGTTTGTTTGTTTGTTTGAGATGGATTCTCACTCTGCCACCCAGGCTGGTGTGCAATAACACAATCTCGGCTCACTGCAAGCTCTGCCTCCCGGGTTCACACCATTCTGCTGACTCAGCCTCCTAAGGAGCTGGGACTACAGGTGCCCGCCACCATGCCTGGCTAATTTTTGTATTTTTAGTAGAGACGGGGTTTCACAAAGTTAGCCAGGATGGTTTTGATCTCCTGACTTCATGATCCACCCGCCTTGGCCTCCCAAAGTGCTGGGATTACAGGCCTGAGCCACCGTGCCCGGCCACCTTTGTCCAGGTTTAAGCTTTAGAAAATAAGGTCTTCATGCAGTGGGAGGCCTGATTAGGGTTATGACTCTGCCCTGGGGCATCTCCACTTCTGACCCGGATGTAAACTTGGCATTTACTATTGACCTCCACACTTGAACAGCTAAGGATGGGCTGAGAACAGAGGCTCACATCTCTAACTCCAGCACTTTGGGAGGCCAAGGCACGAGGATCGCTTGAGGCCAGGAGTTCAAGACCAGGCTGGTCAACATAGTGAGACATTGTCTCTGAAAAAGCAAACAAACAAAACCGAGGATGGGTGGGTGACAGGTAGCAGATCAACCTGGAAAACCATTAATCTCAGAGCTGACAGGACCCTTAGACCTGCCCCCAATTAACAGATGAGACTCTGCCTTGGGATCATAGCCTAAGATAATGTATTGAGCTTTTCTAGAGATTTGAAAATAATCAATCCTAAAACCCCCAAGCATACTGCTACTGTTTGCTACTTAATAATGTTTTCGAATCTGGGTGTGGTGGCTCATACCTGTAATCCCAGCGCTTTGGGAGGTTGAGGCGACTAGATCACCTGAGGTCAGGAGTTCAAGACCAGCTTGGCCAACATGGTGAAACCCTGTCTCTACTGAAAATACACACAATTAGTCAGCCCTTGTGGTATGTGTCGGTAATCTCAGCTTCTTAGGAGGCTGAGGCAGGAGAACCATTTGAACCTATGAGGCAGAGGTTGCAGTGAGCTGAGATTGCACCATTGCACTCCAGCTTGGGCCGCAAGAGTCAAATTCTCTCTCAAAAATAATAATGATAATAATAATGTTTTCTACAACCAAGGGGTTACTTTGTACTGCAAACTGGTGTGAAGGAATCCACCATGTATCAACTTTTGGAATGATGACACTTATTTCTAGATCTTGGAGGTGGGAATGCTTGTTGATCATCTTCTTTGTTCCTTGCTATATTGACTGATTTTTTTTTAACTAGCATTTTTGTAACAATAAAGTCATAGAAATAAGTAACTAAAATAAAGTCAAATAATCTAAAAAGGCCAGGCACGGTGGCTCATGCCTGTAATCCCAGCACTTTGGGAGGCGGAGACGGGCGGATCACGAGGTCAGGAGATCGAGACCATCCTGGCTAACACAGTGAAACCCCGTCTCTACTAAAAAATACAAAAAACTAGCCGGGCGAGGTGGCAGGCGCCTGTAGTCCCAGCTACTCGGGAGGCTGAGGCAGGAGAACGGCGTAAACCCGGGAGGCGGAGCTTGCAGTGAGCTGAGATCCAGCCACTGCACTCCAGCCTGGGCGACACAGCGAGACTCCATCTCAAAAAAAAAAAAAAGGAAATATTATATTCAGTGGTTGTTATGATGCAAAAGAAAAGAAGAAGGGAATTTATTAACCTTTACATATAAGTTATGTTTGTAAATAAAGTCAATTTTCTTCTGGTTGACTAAAAATCTATACTCTACATATTTATGCCTTCTGGAAATGTTAAATATTTTGAAGCAAAGCAACTCATTATTGGTAAGACAATCAATTAAAACTGCAGAATTGTAGAGGTTACGGGTTATATGTACAAGAAAATTTCATAGCAATAATCTTTTAAGACTATGTGAAAAAACTCCACAGTGAAGCAGAAATCAGAAGAGGCTCATAGACAGAAGAGACTTGCCTTGTCTCAGATGAGACTTTGGACAGCAGACATTTGGGTTAATGGTGAAATGAGTTAAGACTTTGGGGGACTGTTGGGAAGGCATGATAGGTTTGGAAATGTGAGGACATGAGTTTTGGAGGGGCCAGGAGCAGAATAATATGGTTTGGCTATGTCCCTGCCCACATCTCAACTTGAATTTTTTTTGTTTTGTTTTTTTTTTTTGAGGCAGAGTCTCGCTCTGTCGCCAGGACTGAGTGCAGTGGCCGGATCTCAGCTCACTGCAAGCTCCGCCTCCCGGGTTCACGCCATTCTCCTGCCTCAGCCTCCCGAGTAGCTGAGACTACAGGCGCCCGCCACCTCGCCCGGCTAGTTTTTGTATTTTTAATAGAGACGGGATTTCACCGTGTTAGCCAGGATGGTCTCGATCTCCTGACCTCGTGATCCGCCCGTCTCGGCCTCCCAAAGTGCTGGGATTACAGGCCTGAGCCACCGCGCCGGGCCTCAACTTGAATTGTCTAGCTCATAATTCCCACGTGTTAGGGGAGGGACCCAGGGGGAGGTAGTTGATTCCCTAAGGTCTCTGAAATGAGAGCAGAATTAAGAATACTGTGTATGCTCTCAGTTCACCAACTTATCAAAAGTACCTTTATGATTCAGGAGGGTGTCTGTTCTTTTGCAATTAGAAGAAAAGAAAGAATATTTTATATTTCAACTCTTTGGATTTTCTTCACTAACAGTATTTCCAAGGCTAAGTAAGGGAGTTGCAAGTAGCACCAAGAGAAAAAAGCAGGCTTGAGCACCTTTTTAAAAATGGTCTTTAAATATGCAAAATGGAGCCAGGTGTGGTGGCTCACTCTTGTGATCCCAGCAATTTGGGAGCCTGAGGTGGGAGGATTGCTTGAGGCCAAAAGTTTTGAGACCAGCCTGGGCAGCATAGCAAGATCCCCATCGTTACAAAAAAAAAATAATGTTTTTAAAAATTAGATGGATGTAGTGGTGCATGCCTTCGAGTCCTAGTTTCTTGGTAGACTGAGGTAGGAGGAGCTCTTGAGCCCAGGAGTTCAAGTCTGCAGTGAGCTATGACTGCACCACTGTCCTCAAGCCTGGGCAACAAAGTGAGACCCTCTCTCCATATATATAGTATATAAATAAATATATATAAATAAATAAATATAAAAATAAATATATTATAAATATACATAAATAAATATATACTTATAAGTAAATACATATAATAAATATATATTTATAAATAAATAAATATATTTATAAATAAATAAATACTTATAAATAAATACATATAAATAAATATTATTTATAAATAAATATATACTTATAAATAAATGCTATAAATAAATATTTATAAATAAATAAATATATATTTATAAATAAATATATAAATATATATTGCATAAATATATAATATATCTATATACCCACATGGAAAAGGGAAGGAGCCAAATTATCAAAGAAGTTATTGAAGAAGAAGATGTATTTGTCCTGCCAAATATCAGAACTTTTATAAAACTACAGCAATTAAGACAGTGTGGTCTTCACTGATTAACTGACTAATGAAAGAGAATAGAGCGCTCCCAATAAATCTCCACAAATTTAATCTTTGATATGTGATGTAGATCACACGGCAGATCAGCAAGGAAAGAAAGAACTTTTCAATAAATAGAATTAAAAAATAGCGGTTATTGCTATAGAAAACAAAATGAAATTATATTTCTACTGTGCTCTATATACAAACATTAAATTCCAGATGGACCAGACTGACATGTCAGAAACAAAACTTTAAAACTTTTAGTAGAGAATGTAAGTGAATGAGACACAAAAAGCCATTTAACTATTAAAAAAGAATAGACATTTTGACGATCACAAAAGTAAGAACTTTTTATATCAAAAAGTGGGAAGATGGGCTGGACATGGTATCTCAAGCCTGTAATCCCAAACACCTGAGGTCAGGAGTTTGAGACCAGGCTGATCAACATGGTGAAACCCAGTCTCTAGTAAAATTACAAGAAATTAGCGGGGCATTGGTGGCAGACACTTGTAATTCCAGCTACTTGGGAAGCTCACTCAGGCATGAGAATCATCTGAATCCGGGAGGTGTAGGTTGCAGTGAGCTACTGCACTCCAGCCTGAATGACAGAGCAAGACTGTCTCAAAAAAAATTTTAAATTAAAAAATAAAAGTTAAAAATTGAAAAGATAAACTATAAACGAGAGGAAGATATTTGCAGTACCTAAAACCTATTAAACATTAATATCATATCGACGAAGTATAAGGAGCTCCTATGAATTAATTTTGAAAATAGCAACCCAACAGAAAATTGGGAAAAGACATTAACAGGGATTTCACAAAAGAGAAAGTCCCCAAAACATAAAAATTTTCTCACCCTCATTAGTAATCAGGAAAATGCACAAGATACTACATATCTATTCTCTCCAAAAATATCAAGAAGTTTGAAAATACCAAATGTACTAGTCCACATTCACACTGCTGATAAAGACATACCTGAGATGGGGAAGAAAAAGAGGTTTAATTGGATTAAGGGTTCCACATGGCTGAGGAGGTCTCAGAGTTATGGTGGTGGATGAACAGCTCTTCTTACATGGCAGTGGGAAGAGAATATGAGAAGGAAGCAAAAGACAGAATCCTTGAAAAATCCATCAGACCTTGTGAGACTTATTCATTATCACAACAATAGCATGGGAATCTCTGGCCCCAGGGATTCAACTACCTTCCCCTGGGTCCCTCCTCCAACACGTGGGAATTCTGAGTGATACAACTCAAGTTGAGATGTGGGTGGGGACATGGCCCAACCATATTACTCTGCTCCTGGCCTCTCCAAATCTCATGTCCTTACATTTCAAAACTTATCATGTCTTCCCAACAGTCTCCCAAAGTCTTCACTCATTTCAGCATTAACTCAAATGTCTGCTGTCCAAAGTCTCATCTGAGACAAGGCAAGTCTCTTCTGCCTATGGGCCTGTAAAATCCAAAGCCCATAAAATCCAAAGCTAGTTACTTCCTGGATACAATGAGGGTACAGGTAATTGAGTAAATACAGCTGTTCCAAATGGGAATAATTGGCCAAAACAAAGGGGTTACAGGCCCCATGCAAGTCAGAAATCCAGCAAGATAGCCAAATTTTAAAGATCCAAAATGATCTCCTTTGACTCCATGTTTCACATCAAGGTCATGCTGATGCAAGAGGTGGGCTCCCACGGTCTTGGATTGTTCTGCCCCCGTGGCTTTGCAGGGTATATCCCACCTCCTGGCTAATTTTATGGGCTGATGGTGAGTGTTTGCAGCTTTTCCAGTCTCACGGTGCAAGCTGTCAGGCCCAATACAGACCTTAGAATGAATTAAGGGTGTAATTGATCAGTAACTTCAGGACTTGTTATTTCAAAGGGATACATAAAATGAATAGATAGAAAGGCAAAAAGAAGAAAAACACACAACTTTACACACAAGAAAGAGGATTTAATCACAGATGCAAAAAATGTATAAGAGAATACTTTTGCAATCTTATGTTTACTTATTTTAAAGTAAGCTCTTTATTTGCTTGGAGAATATGAACTCCTACAGGTGTTTCTTTCTTTCTTTCTTTTCCCTTTTTTTTTTTTTTTTGAGACGGAGTCTTGCTGTGTCTCCCAGGCTGGAGTGCAGTGGCGCAATCTCGGCTCACTGTAACCTCCACTTCCCGGGTTCAAACGATTCTCGTGCCTCAGCCTCCCTGAGTAGCTGGAATTACAGGCACCTATCACCATGCCCAGCTAATTTTTGGGGTTTCACCGTGTTAGCCAGGATGGTCTCGAACTCCTGACCTCGTGATCCGCCCGTCTCGGCCTCCCAAAGTGCTGGGATTACAGGCTTGAGCCACCGCACCCGGCTAGATGAATCATTTAATCTTTTTTGATAATGGGGCTAAAGTAGATAATTTCTTACACTCTATATCCTCCAGCTATAAAATGTCATGGTTACTGCATGTGAAATTTGGAAAGCATCTCATTTTCCAGAACCCTAAAGTAGCATCTTAGCAGTTTGACTCTGTTTCTTGTGTGGTTTCAAATTTTGGTTCTTGTATTTCAGCAAGCACCTTCACATTTTTGATATCCTAGGATCCAAATGAAAAAAAGCAAAATAAAAGACAGTGGGAAAAGAAAGCCTAACCGTAGAAAGGGGAAAGCTTCCTTTCTGTTCTTGATGAAGCCCCACAATGTCACATCCTCTAAATCTGGCCGTTTAGTGTAAACTCCAGGAGGTAAAGATAGAAGAGGACAGATTTCATGGCTTTCTTTTTATTTCTCTATTTCTGCTCGTCACAAGGGCACCGGGGGGGGAAATGTATATTAGACAGCAATGGGAATAAAAGCACAAATTTGGAATGGGCCCATTTTGAAAGTTTTGAAAATTTTATTCACTCCAACAGAAATAAATCAGACTTTATATGAATTTCAATAAAAATTATAACATGTAGAATTATATATAATGATGAAAGTAAGCACAAGGTACTTTATCATGTCATGACCAATATGACAGACTGAGTCAAGTAATTAAATGAACACAAAAAAGTTCTTTCTATTAGATAAAATAATGACAGCTATTCTCAGTATGAAACTTTCATTGAAGGTTGAAGAAAAAATGAAGAAATGCAGAAATAAGAAAATGGAAGTTTCAAGAAACGTCCATGCTGATGACAGTGACCATGATAATGATGCTGATGAATTAATTCACAAAATAAAGAACAGAAAACCTGATAATCATCAATTTCCCAGGAAGGAGCATGACCAGTTTGATAGGTAATCCTATAGCAATATTTAACAGCAGATCATTGTTAATTGTTCTATAAAATGAATTCTAATTTGGGTTAATATATATGATTAACAAATTTTGTACTTTTATGAGGAATATTCTGCCTTGCCTGGTAATCATAAAATGGAAATTAACAAGCAATGAGATACGGTCTTTCCAATATATTGATGTTTTATTTAAAAAATAACTAGACAAATGTGAAGAAAGATATGCTCTTATACACTGTTGCTAAATGAAATTGGTAAATCTTTATTGAAGGATAGTCTAGTAGCATGCATCAAAATTTTAAATATGTCATTTCATTAACCTGACAGCTTTACTTCTGGAACTAAATTCTACAGGAAAATAGGAGTTTACACATACACACAGGCAGTTAAGGTCATTAATTATATATTTGTTATATAATTAATATATATAATAATTAATATATATATAATATATATATATATAATTGTTATATTCACATATATAACATGCAATAGGCCAACATATATGTGTGTGTATAGTTATTTCTTTATATGAAATTATTGCATGCATACATATATATGGTAAGAACTTTCACTATAGCATTGTCATATCAAAATGTTTGAGATTGCATAAAAGTCTATTAATAAGGAAATAAATAGTCATACCCATAAAATAATGTAGTACGCAACCCTGTTATAAAAATGAAGTTGCATTTATAGTGTAGTGATTATTTCACCAGTAAAGTATCTTTAAAGCATTTGGTTTGATAACACATCTTGTATTAGTCTATTTTCATATTGCTATAAAGACACTACCTACACTGGGTAATTTATAAACAAAGAAGTTTAATTGACTCACAGTTCCTCATGGCTGGGGAAGCCTCAGGAAATTTACAGTCATTGCAGAAGGCAAAGGAGAAGCAAGCACCTTCTTCACAAGGCAGTGGGAGAGAGTGAGAGCAAGGAAGTCCCCTACTTTAAAACCATCAACTCTTGTGAGAACTCACTATCACAAGAACAACACGGGGAAACAGCCCTCCCACCAGGTCTCTCTTCTAACAGGTAGGGATTACGATTTGAGATGAGATTTTGGTGGGGACACAGCACCAAACCATATTATTCCACCCCTGGCCCCTTTCAAATCTCATGTCTTTGTCACATTTCAGAACCAATACTGCCTTCCCAACAGTGCCCCCAATGTCTTAACTCAGTCAAGCATTAACCCAAAAGTCCAAGTTCAATGTCTCATCCGAGACAAGGATGTGAGCCTGTGAAATCAAAAACTAGTTAGTTAGTTCTAAGGTACAATGAGGGTACATGCACTGGGTACATGTTCCCATTCCAAATGGGAGAAATTAGCCAAAACAAAGGTGCCATGGGCCCCATGCAAGTCTGAAACTCTACTTGGCAGTCATTAAATCTACAAGCTCCTGAATGACCTCCTTTGACTCCATGTCTCACATCCGGGGCACACTGATGCAAACTGTGGGCTCCCATGGCCTTGGACAGCTCTGCCGCTGGGGCTCTGCAGGGCACAGCCCTTGTGGGCTCCCATGGCCTTGAGCAGCCCTGCCGCTGGGGCTCTGCAGGGGACAGCCCTTGTGGGCTCCCATGGCCCTGAGCAGCTCTGCCGCTGGGGCTCTGCAGGGGACAGCCCTTGTGGATGCTTTCATGGTCTGATGTTGGGTGCCTGCAGCTTTTCCAGTGCACGGAATGAGCTGTCAGTGGATCTCCCTTTTTGGGGTCTGGAAGATGGTCACCCTCTTCTTACAGCTCTTCTAGGCAGTGCCCCATTGGGAGCTCTTTGTGGGGCTCCAATTCTACATTTCCCTTCTGCACTGCCCTAGCAGAGGTTCTTCTTGAGGGCTCTGCCCCTGCAGCAGATTTTGCTTGGACATCCAGGCATTTCCATACATCCTCTGAAATCTAGGCAAAGGTCCCCAAACCTCACCTCTTTGTTCTGCGTACCCGTAGGCCCACACCACATGGAAGCTGCCAAGGCATGGGTTTTCACTCTCTAAAGCAACAGTCTGAGCTGTACCTTGGCCCTTTTTACCATGGCTGGAGCTGGAGCAGCTGGGATGCAAGGTGCCATGTCCCAGGTCTGTACAGAGCAGCGGGGTCCTGGTCCCAACCCAAGAACCATTTTTTCCTCTGCACCTGGATGGAGGGACTTCTGGGAAGATTTTTGACATGCCCTGGAGACATTTTCCCCATTGTCTTGGCTATTAACACTCAGCTCCTTGTTACTTATGAAAGTTTCTGCAGGAGGCTTGAATTTCTGCCCGGAAAACAGGTTTTTCTTTTCTATCACGTAGTCAGGCATCAAAGTTTCCAACATTTATGGTTTGCTTCCTCTTTAAACGTAAGTTCCAGTTCGAAACCATCTTTGTGACCACATGAATGCTTTTCAGAATAAGCTAGCTTACATATGGAATGCTTTTCTGCTTAGAAATCTCTTTTGCCAGATACTTAAATCATCTCTCTCAAGTGTAAAGTTCTACAGATCTCTGGGGCAGGGGCAAAATGCCACCATTCTCTTTGCTAGAGTATAGCATGAGTGACCTTTACTTTAGTTCTCACTGACTTCCTCAGTGAAGCTAGCTACATGCTATGTTGGCACTTTACTTTGTTACCAACAGAATCGTTAGTTATAAATTGTTGTTTTTCTCAATGCAAAAGTGCTCAAATATTGGACCTTTATAATAATCTGAATATTGCCAAGGGATTGCACATGGGGAACCATAATTTATATAAAGATTTACAATATTGCTAAAAGTTATCGAAGTGTATCAAAGGACCTTTGATCTACCAAGCCAGGAGTTGGCCAACTTTTTATGTAACTTTTAGGCTTCATGGACCAGAGGGTCTGTGTTGTTGTAGTCCAACATCTTTCATAGACAATAAATGAATAGGTTCACTCTGTCACTTGATAAGTGAATTACTGTCATTCAATAAATGATAGGTTTCCTTGTCATTCAATAAGAATAGGTTTCAATGTTTTACAAAAAAAAAAAAAAAAAACACAAACAGGTAGTAGGCTGAATTTGGCACACACTATTTATTATTTGGCACACACTGTTTATAAAATTTGCTGACCTGTGTGCTTAAACCAAGGAGCTGCCAATGCAGTGTATGTCCTGTTTAGAGGCACTCTCAATGCATATCATTATTCTTCCTTTGAAAAGTATGAACCACACCATATTTTCAGTAGACTTCATATTGTATATTTCAAAAATTAAGTTTACAAAATTTTTTGCATTGTCACTTTTTATTCCTGTTACAGATTGAGTATTTTAGTATGACTAATTGCTTTGTGTATTTGATGAGTTTAAAATGTCCCAGAGTTGGGTGAGTTTTCTCAAGTAAAAATACTGTCCTTGAATCATTAGTCTTTCTGTGGTCTTTATAAGCATGAGCAAAATAGTAATCACTTTTATATAATCTAGAAATGCTCAAGGGGATTTCTATTTCTATAATTTTATGGCTTTATTCATTTATACCATGGTCTGGCTTATAAAAAATGCCATATGTATATAATTTTAAAATGCTTAAAGTGTTAAAACATACTATGTAACTAATCATTGTAAAAGGATTGGGAAACACAGTTGAACAAGAAGAATATTAGGTCATACATGATATGCCACTTAAGTATGATATCCTTGAGATTGAACATCTGTACTCATGGACTCAACTTTCCCTTCCATTCACTCTGAACTCACTGTCATAATTTTCACTCTCACACCGCTCCTCCAAACTTGTTATCTCAAGCTTTTCTTTTTTCACTTGATACATCTAGACATAATTTCTAGATCTCATTTTATTTACCCTATCAGCATTATTTGACCCATGGAGAACTGTCTCCTCATATCACTTGGTTCACTTGGTTTTCAGAATGTCACTCCCTCAACCTATATTTTCCTCTGCCTTTCTAGTTGTTTTTAGTTGTGACTTAGGATTGTTAACCTTGAGATCTTTCTTTGTGTATGTGAGCATTTAAGCTTCCTCCCTGTGATGCAAGGTTGTTGTTACACATGTGCAGATGACCAGGGGCCAGGTGTCCCGACCAGCGGGATCATTAACACAGACCTTGGAGGAGGGGGTGGGAATTTAGAGAGACAAGAGACACAAGAAATGGAGACAAGACAGTATTCTGATCAAGTCTCATTTAATGGCGGTGGTAAATGCCTTATATAGCTGCCAGGTAAGAGGAAGGGCTCAGAGCAGGAGGGGAGGGGAATAATGAGAGACGTCACCAGACGCATGCTCGGTAGACTTAGTCTTTCCCGGCGCGGGAGGTTATCTACGCGCGGGCGGGAAAAGTTCGCGCGCGCGGGTAAAGTTGATGATGAAGAACCAGGAAGTGCGCCATCTTGTCTCCACAATGCAGAGCTTAAGCAACAGAGGCCGCGGCAATTTCCGAGCCTCACGGCTCCGGACAGGTCCCCCTTTTTTATATTATTAACGACTAGAAGATATTCCCTCGGGAACTGCGCCTGTCTTAGGTTGGAGTGACACATCTCTTCACTGGTACCCGTCATGGGATTAGGCAGTAGCTATGACGGCCCTCCTGTCTTAGGTTAGTGAGAGATGACACTCTCTTACCCGTCATTGGCTGTCCAGTTCAGCGCACAAGGAAGGTGGTTTATAGCAAGTGTAAGTATGGACCACCGTGATCTTCTTGTTCAAGGCGATGATAATGGACCTGTATGGGTTTGGCTTGGATGGCCTCGATTTGTTGCTTAATGAATGTCATGAGCTTATTGAAGATTATAGGCCCCAAAGAGAGTCAATAGGCAAAGCAGGGGGCCCAATAACGGTATGATATAAGGGAGGAGTCCATGGAACCCAGTCCAAAACGGGTTATCAGTCATTTCTTTTCGTCGTTTTTCTAGGTCTTCTTGTAGACGCTTGATTTTATCTCTGACGATCCCGGACTTGTTGGCGTAAAAACAGCATTTTTCCTGTAGAGCCAAGCAGATACCTCCCTGTTCGGCAGTTAATAAATCTAGGCCTCTCCTATTTTGAAGCACTACTTCTGCCAGGGAATCTACTTGATCTTGTAGATCCTGTATAGTACTTGAGATGGCCTGCATATCTGAGATCAATTGGCGAGACAATTTGGTGTATTGAGTAACAGAGACCCCTAGGCTTGAAACCCCAGTTGTTACGGCAGTAGTGATGCCTAATCCTACAAGTAAGGGGATAAATTGTATTGCCCTTTTGGCTCTTCCCAAAAAGTGATCTATAGCTGGAATAGGTACAGGTTCATCTCCAGGGATAATGTCTATATCTGGCAGAAGAGTGGCTAGGATACAAAGTCCTGTCCAGTTTGTGGGCAAATATGTATATGCTCTATTGTTTCCGCATATAAAAACTGAACTGTTTGGGGCGCACAGCGAATGAGAAACATTAGTGATAATAGGGCAATTAGTAAACTCAGCTATGCCTACGTCAATGTCGTAGGAATTGTTGAGAGGCGGAGAGTAGATACAAGAGGAGTTAGAGAATTCGAGGGGCTGTACTCGAAGGGGAGGAATGATGGCGCAGGAAGTATTGGGTGTATAGCTTGAGTCATTACTGGGTATGGCAAGAGGAACAGGATCTCCCAATGGTAAGCACAGCCAGCAATCACTGGCTAGACCAGAGTTGGAATTATTGAGCAGACTATGTGTAACAGTGAGGAGGTCAAAAGTCTGGGCATCAATTTTTTCTCTCCCTCGAGTTTTGGGCAAGGCCAAGGGGTGGTAATAAATTTCCGGGTACAAGGACTTTTGCAATTCCTCAAGTTTTTGTGTACCATAATTTCTCGGCCTTGTCTTGTGGTCCTCCCCATCAGAGACATGAAGAGGGGGGTTAACATTCCAGCAGACAGGCTGCCCTACCGTACCAGTACAGCCAGCTGATATGAGGTTGTTGGTATTTCCTAATACTGTAGGGACATTGCTGGCCCCTATAGTAGGGTCTCTAGTACTTGTTAAGGTAGCAGTGTAGTATGTTTTACCGCCAGAGGTACATTTCTGATAAGCGGTGAAACAGGAGCTGTGTATAGAGTCCCAAAATGTGGTACAAGGGCAGGTTATGTTATCCCCTCCACTAGATATTCTCGGGGTTAATACACACCTCCACTTAAGGGAATTAGACGGCAGGTATGCTGTGTGAGAGGAGCAAGATACAGTTGTGATATAAGGATTAGGTGGGCTGGCGAAATCCCCCAGCGCAATCACAAGGCTTACCATGTCGTTGTTGTATGATCATAAGAGCTTCACGTGGATCACCAAAACCGGCATGAACTTGGAATGCCTTGCAAGTCAGCACGAGAATCCAAAGGAGTTTGTAATTGGAGTTCATCTTTGTAAGGAAAGAAAGGTACTCTCAGGGAGAGAGTTATTCCCTGGGTTGGTTATTGTTAGGTACCTGTTTTACCAATCGCTCTGGTAGCCATCTGGCTGCGTCATGATTTTGGGAAAAAAACAAACGGCCTCTTCCCCAAATTAACACTGGGTCTGGACCATGCCATGTGTTGTCTAATGGGTCTTTCCACTTAACCATGGCAAATTGTTTTTTAGAGTCAGAATGCCAAAATCGATCAGCCGCTGATTTATTCAGCTCATCTAAATTTAAAAAATTCAAAATAAAGAGTGTGTGATTAAGATATTTTCTAGGGGTGCCCTTAGTAGGGTACCATTCCCCCTTCTTTATCTTTTCAATGGTAGTTTTTAAGGATAAGTGAGCTCTTTCAACGATTCCTTGTCCTTGAGGATTATATGGGATACCAGTAGTATGTTTTATTTGTAATTTTAGGCAAAAGTCTTGGAAACCTTTAGATGTATAGCCAGGACCATTATCTGTTTTTAATTGTTTAGGTTTTCCAATTACAGAAAAACAGTGTAGTAAATGGGCTATTACATGTTTGGTAGCTTCACCTGTTTGTAGGGTGGCTAATATAAATCCACTAAATGTATCTATACATACATGGATGTATTTTAAATTACCAAACTCTGAATAATGGGTGACATCCATTTGCCAGATCATATTGGGAACTAGTCCTCTTGGTTTACTCCTAAGTGAGGGACTGGCAGATAAGTTATACATGTCTGGCATTGTTTAACAATTTGTCTAGCTTGTTCCCTAGTTATTTTAAACATTAATCTTAGGGTTTGAGCATTAAGGTGGTGTAAAGCGTGAGCGGTCTGTGCTTGATTCAAATTTGTATCTATAGTTGTAGCTACAGTCTTGGTTGCAAAGTCAGCCACTTGGTTGCCTTGGGATAGAGGTCCTGGCAATCCTGAATGAGCTCTAATATGTCCAATGAAAAAGGTGTTGATCTGTTATGTATTACTCGCTGGCATTGTAAAAATAGTTTGGCTGTGTCTGACACATGTTTGATTTGTGCTACGGTTTCAAGTAAAGTATTGAGTGAGCTAAATATGCACTGTCAGTATAAATATTAAGGGCTGATTAGGGAAGGCTGACAGCACTGCGATTAGGGCCTGCAACTCCACTAGTTGAGCTGACGTATGACTGGTTTTGAAGTTAACAGTGGTGTCTGCAAAGGTATATGCAGCAGTCCCTGTGGAGGACCCATCAGTGAATACTAATAAGGCATTGTCTAAGGGTGTTTTACTGGTGATATGAGGGAAGACAAAAGCATGCAGCTTACAAAATTGGATAAGCTTATTTGGTGGGTAATGGTTATCCAAGTTACCAGCGTAAGAAGCGCAAGCAATCGGCCACGTCTCAGTGTTTTGCATTAGCCAATGGATTTGTGGCTTAGAATAAGGTTGTATGATCGTAGAAGGTTCAATTCCAAAGTATTTTTTGCTATTGTCTCTTCCTAGAATAATTAAGTCTGCTATGGCATCATAATAGGGGAGTAATACTTTTTGGGAGATGAAGGCAAGTGGACCCACATAATAGGGTTATCTTGCCAGAATAAACCAGTAGGTGTTAGTGTTGTGTGAAATATTAAAAAGGTTAATGGCTGTGAATAGTCTATGCTGGTGACAAATTGTTCAGCAATAGCCGCCTCTACTTTATGGAGTGATAAAAGCGCCTCTTTTGACAATGACCTAAAGGACTTAGGTTGGGGTCACCTTTTAGGGTGTCGAATAAAGGTTTTAACTCTCCCGTGGTAAGTTTTAAGTATGGCCGGAGCCAATTAATGTCTCCAAGGAGTTTTTTTGGAAATCATTGAGGGTATGTAACCTATCTTTACGGATAACTGCCTTTTGATTAGTAATCTTAGGTCCATTTATTTGAAAACCCAAATATGTATAAGGGTCTTGTAATTGTATTTTTTCTGGAGCTATGTGTAACCCCGCAGTGGTTAGCTCTTGTCTGAGTTGTGCAAAACACTGTAGAACTTGTTCTCCCATTTTTCCTGCTATGAGGATATCATCCATGTAATGTATAATGTATATTTGTTTCCATGTCTCTCTAACTGAGTGTATGGCTGTAGCCACATATTTTTGACACAAGGTGGGGCTGTTGGCCATACCTTGAGGCAACACTTTCCATTGGTATCGCTTCATTGGTTCTTTAAAATTTATAGCTGGCAAGCTAAAGGCGAATCGTTTTTGATCAGTGGGATGAAGGGGAATCGTAAAAAAGCAATCTTTCAGGTCTATGATAATTTTAAAATATCCTTGAGGGATCGCTACCGGAGAAGGTAGCCCGGGCTGTAAGGCACCCATGAGGACCATAGTAGCGTTTACTGCCCTTAAATCTTGTAATAGTCTCCACTTACCGGACTTTTTCCTGATGACAAATATGGTGTATTCCAGGGAGAGTTACTCTCCGCAATATGCCCTGCCATTAGCTGTTCCTGTACTAACTGTTGGGCTGCAATTAGCTTTTCATTAACTAAAGGCCATTGATCAACCCAAACAGGCTCATCCGACTTCCATGTTATGGGGTCAGCGCACTTTTGGGGTACAGGCATGTCAATGGCCGAAGTTAAAAATTTCCAAACCCTTTTGTGTTAGATTGTCCTAAGGCTGGAATAGGCTGTCGAATACCGTTCTTTTTTTCCCAGTCCTTTTCCGGGGCTATAACCCTGAGCTAACATTTGTGCAGCAACTATATCATTGGGGCTGCACATCAAAATTTTCATCTGGGAGAGTAGGTCCCGTCCCCAGAGATTAACAGGCAGTTGAGGGATAACAAATGGTTTAATGAGACCTGAGTTATTTTCTTTGTCTTTCCAGGTAAGGTATTTAGAGCTTTGTTTGGGATTACTACTTTGTCCAATTCCTCTTAAGTTAGTGAAAGTTTCTGTGGTAGGCCAGTGAGAGGCCAGTCCTCTTGTCTAATGATGGTTACATCAGCCCCTGTATCTATTAATCCTGTAAACAACTTACCATCTAGCCACAAGGTCAGGGAGGGCTTTTGATTAGTGATTGGCTGTACCCATATATATTTGATGATCCAAAACCTCCCTTTCCTCTGTTAGAGTGCTGGACTTTATTAGTTGTTTTAATTAGAGGCAGTAGGACTAATTGTGCTATTCTATCCCCTTGAGGGACAGTAATAATATTGTCAACAGCCCTGGCCATTATTTTAATTTCGCCAGTATAGTCGTTATCGATTACTCCTGGGAAAACTTGTAGACCTTTCATAGTGACACTACTTCTTCCCAGGATCAATCCAAAGGTATCAGGAGGCAAAGGCCCATATATTCCAGTGCCTAAGGCTTGTGCCCCCATCTCAGGTGTTAATACTGTGTGGGAGGTGGAACAGAGGTCCAGTCCTGCACTTCCTGGGGTTGCTCTACTAAGTCTTGAAATGGATTGTTGTTGCTGGCCGGAACAAAGCTGACCGCCCCATAAGCTTGTTTCGGGGCCTGGGGCTGGCCCCTCATCCCGTTTCCCTGTTGGGAGGGTAAAGGATTTCCCTGATTGTCAGTTTTAGATTTACATTCATTAGCCCAATGTTTTCCTCTTTTACACCTTGGGCAAAGGCCTGGAACCTTTGCTTCAGAGTTTTTATTTGAATCCCCGCGGCAATCTTTTGCAAAATGTCCTCTTTTGCCACATTTAAAACACCCTCCTTTTTCTCTGTTTTTTTTATCAAGGAAGTCTTTTACGGTTTGTCCGCTAAAGGCTGCGGCCATTGCCAAACCCTGTTGATAGGAGGGTCCAATGTCTGAACAGAGGCGGATATATCCAGTCAAATCTGTTTTCTTTCTATAAGGACGGATTGCTGCCTGACAAGCTGGATTGGCATTTTCATAAGCCAATTGTTTAACATAATCTACCCCCGCCTCGGCATTACCAAAAATCCTTCCTGCGGTTGTCATGAGCCTATGGACAAAATCTGCGAACGGCTCATCAGGTCCCTGCTTGACTCCAGTGAGTGAAGCTCCTGGGTCGCCTTTAACAGGGAGTTTCCTCCAGGCTTTTGTAGCCGCCGCCTGGATTTGTGAGAATAATCCAGGGTCGTATTGCATCTGCGCATCAGTGTTGGAATAATTACCACAGCCAGTTAACATATCAAAGTCCCAACCGTTTCCTGCCTGTTGGTTTCTTTTGGCTGTGTCTCTGCAATTTTCAAAAAACTCCGATTTCCAAATCAAATGATCTCCCCCTGAAAGAACTGCTCTAACTAGTGTGTTCCAATCTGTTGGAGTAAGCCAGTTATCGGCCACAGACTCTACTATAGCAAGAGTATAGGGAGCAGTAGCTCCATATTGAGAAACAGCAGTTTTTAACTCTTTTATAACAGTAAAATCAAATCCATTATGATGCCTCCAGGCCTGACCCTGTCCATCTACAGTTTCAGTTACTGGGAAGATATCTTTATCGGAGGACTCCGTGTCTCGGCTAGTAGAAAACTTCCCTTTTGGGACATGTTGTCCGGGCCGCTGAGGCGGGCGAGGGAAGCCTCCCATACTCTCTGAATTTGTTACCCTCTCATTTCCTGTTTTTAACTTTTGCAGCCTAATGATTAGTGACTGATGCAATTCTTCTAACTTTATCTGCTCTTCAAGTTGAGCGATTTTTTCTTTGAGTTCCTCTTTCGGATTAACCACCGCCATTACGTCGGGTGCAGAGGCACCAGGCGTTCCGTTATAGGGAGGCGGATGCGAGAAAGAGGGGGGCCAATCAGGATTATGATATCTAGCTGCTTCTTCCTCTAAGTTGTCCCAATTTACATCTGAGGGGCCAGGATTGTCACTTTTATCTTTTGTGATGTATGTAGAACTGGATATTTTTTAGGCTTTTGTACGCCTAGCATCATTTTGTCTCTAACCGAAAGAGCCTTGGTCCCCTCGTCATCACTTTCAAGAGAAATAAGGTCTACTTCTTTGTCTGGCGGGGGGCTCCTGAGGTCGGTCTGAGAACTGACCTGTAAAATCTCCTCAGTCTGGGTGACCGCAGCCATTATTTGTGGATCGGCCTCCTTTTTATCTATTAGGTCTCTGATTAGATTCCAATAACAAAAGGCTGTCACTGGAACTTTTTCTGGTCCAAAAGTATTATAATAATCTTGAAAGCAATCTCCCACTCTACGCCACCTCTTTATGTCAATGGTCCCCTCTTGCGGGAACCAAGGGCAGGTGTCTTTTACAAAATCAAAAAATCTAAATAAGTCACCACTTTTAACCTTTACTCCCCGTGTCTTTAAAGCCTCTTTTAATTGCCCTACGTAGATTTGATGCTGGCTTAATTCTTGTCCCATTTTGGGCGCGTAACTTACCCTCAACTCCGAAGCAGCAGGCTCCCACGACGGTCGGAGGGATTTTTCTTTCACTTTAGTCGCCGGCCTTTCTATGCGCCCTCTTCCTCACGCAGTTCCCTCGTATCCAAGCCCCGCGTTTGGGCGCCACATGTCCCGACCAGCGGGATCATTAACACAGACCTTGGAGGAGGGGGTGGGAATTTAGAGAGACAAGAGACACAAGAAATGGAGACAAGACAGTATTCTGATCAAGTCTCATTTAATGGCGGCGGTGTAATGCCTTATATAGGCTGGCAGGAAAGAGGAAGGGCTCAGAGCAGGAGGGGAGGGGAATAATGAGAGACGTCACCAGACGCATGCTCGGTAGACTTAGTCTTTCCCGGACGCGGGAGGTTATCTACGCGCGGGCGGGAAAAGTTCGCGCGCGGTGAAGAACCAGGAAGTGCGCCTCTTGCGGAAAAGTCGCGCGCCAGCTCGGTGAAGTGTTATGATGAAGAACAGAAGTGCGCCATCTTGTCTCCACAATGCAGAGCTTAAGCACAGAGGCCGCGC
Organism: Trachypithecus francoisi; assembly: GCF_009764315.1. Lineage (NCBI taxonomy): Eukaryota > Metazoa > Chordata > Mammalia > Primates > Cercopithecidae > Trachypithecus > Trachypithecus francoisi. The sequence goes on along the minus strand of NW_022681197.1, from coordinate 2,677 downwards.
AATTTTCCGAGCCTCACGTCCGTACACCAGCACAGTGACCTCAACGACTGGTAATCCCCCCACTCTGGGAGGCTGAGGTGGGCGACCATGAGGTTCGAGATCGAGACCATCCTGACTAACACCTGAAACCCGTCTCTATAAAATACAAACAATTACTGGTGTGCTGGCAACGCACCTGTAGCTCAGCTCTCAGAACTGAGGCAGGAGAATCGCTTGAACCCGGGAGGCAGAGGTTGCATGAGCCAAGATTGCACTACTGCACTCCAGCCTTGGTGATAGTGAGACTCAGTCTCAAAAAAAAAAAAAAAAAAAAAAAAAAAATAAGTATTAATCAATAAACAGAATTACTCTGTTTATTATTGAGATAATCACATCTCAATAGATTCAGATGTCTTTTGATGAATTCAACATACATTTATGTAAAACTCTCAACTAGTTATTGAGGAACATACCTCAAAATAGTAAGAGCCATATATGACAAACCCACAGCAAACGTCATACTGAATGAGCAAAAGCTGCAAGCGGTCCCCTTGAAAAGTGGCACTAGACAAGGATGCCCTCTCTCACCACTTCTTTCCAACATAGTATTGTAAGTTCTGGGCAGAGTAATCCATCAAGAGAAAGAAATAACGGGCATCCAAATAGGAAGACAGGAAGTCAAACTATCTTAGCTTGAAGATGACATGATCCTGTACCTAGAAAACCACATAGTGTGAGCCCAAAATCTTCTTAAGCTGATACAACTTGAGGAAAGTTTCAGGATACAAAATCAATGTGCAAAAATTACTACCATTCCATAGACCAACAATAGTCAAGTGAAGAGCCAAACCAAGAGCAAACTCTTACTCACAGTTGCCACCCAAAACAACATAAAAACCTAGGAATACAGCTACGTAGAGAGGGGAAAGATCTCTACAAGGAGAACTACAAAAATACTGTTCAAAGATAGAGTTTGAGACCAGCCTGGCCAACATGGTGAAACCCTGTCTCTACTAAAAATACAAAAATTAGCCAGGCATGGTGGCAGTCACCTGTAATCTCAGTTACTCGGGAGGCTGAGGCTGGAGAATTGCTGGAAACCAGGAGGCGGAGATTGCAGTGAGCAGAGATCATGCCATTGCACTTCAGCCTAGGCCGACAACAGCAAGACTCCATCTCAAAAAAAAAAAAAAAAAAAATCATACTGCCCAAAGCATTTGATAGACTCAATGCTGTTCCTATTAAACCACCACTGACATTCTTTACAGAAATACAGGAAACTATTTTAAAAATTCATAGGGAACCAGAAAAAGGTGTGAATAGCCAAGGCAGTCCTCAGCAAAAAGAACAAAGCTGAGGAATCACACTACCTGACTTCAAACTATAACAGAGTTACAGAAACCAAACAACATGGCACTGGTTCAAAACAGACACATGGACCAGTGGAACAAAAGAGAACCCAGAAATAAGACCACACAGCTGCAAATCTCTGATCTTCAACAAACCTGACAAAAAGCAACAAGGACAGGACCGTATTCAATAAATGGTGCTGGGATAACTGGCTAGCCATATGCAGAGGATTGAAAGTTCACCGTTTCCTTATGCCATAAACAAAAATTACCTCAAGATGGATTAAAGATTTAACTGTAAAATTGAAAACTATAAAAAACCCAGGAAGACAATCTAGGCAATACCATTCTGGACATAGGCACCGGCAAAGATTTCATCATGAAGGTGCCAAAGCAATTGCAACAAAGCAAAAATTGACAAATGGAATCAAATTGAACTAAGGAGCTTGTGCACAGCAAAAGAAACTGTCATCAGACTGAACAGACAACCTCCACAAGGGAAGACGTTTTTGCAAACTGTGCATCTGGCAAACGTCTGATATCTAACATCTGTAAGAAATGTAAATACAAAGAAAACTCCATAAAAAGTGGGCAAAGACATGAACAGATACTTTTTTTTTTCTTTTTATTTTAGTCTTGCTCTGTCTCCCAGGCTGGAGTGCGGTGCTGTGATCTTGGCTCACTGCAACTTCCTCATCCGGGTTCAAGTGATTCTCATGCTCAGCCTGCCGAGTAACTGGGACTACAGGCATGCCCTACCACACTCTGCTATTTTTGTATTTTAGCAGAGATGGGTTTTTGCCATGTTGACCAAGCTGGTCTCAAACTTCTGACCTCAAGTAATCTGCCCACCTTGGCCTCTCAAAGTGCTGTGATTACAGATGTCAGCCACTCCTCCAGGCCAAGAACAGATACTTTTCAAAAGAAGACATACACTAGATCAACAAACATGGAAAAAAAGCTCAGCTTCACTGATCGTTAGAGAAATGCAAATCAAAACCACAATAACATGCCATCTAACACCAGTAAGAATAGCTATTATTAAAAAGTCCAGGCAGGCATGGTGGCTCATGCCTATAATCCCACCACTTTGGAGGCCGAGGCAGATGAATCAGGAGGTCAGGAGTTTGCGACCAGCCTGACCAATATGGTGAAACATCGTCTCTACTAAGAATACAAAAATTAACCTGGTATGGTGGCACTCGCCTATAATCCCTGCTACTCAGGAGGCTAAGGCAGGAGAATTGCTTGCACCTGGGAGGCAGAGGTTGCAGTGAGCTGAGATCACGCCACTGCATTCCAGCCTGGGCGACAGACTGAGACTCTGTCTCAAAAAAAAAAGGTACAAA
>NW_022681196.1:0-23587 GCF_009764315.1 Trachypithecus francoisi | reverse complement strand
CTGAGCTCCAAAACCAAGTATAAATTTTGCCTTTCGTTACATACATACATATATACACGTGTATTTAGTTCCAACAATAATTGATATTGCAGTGTTGCTCTAGCGGTTCAGGCAAATGAAACTTAATAAAGTTCAGGGAAAAACTTTAAGCTATTAAGTGCAGGTTATTAAAACACTGATCTAGGCCAGGTGCAGTAGCTTACGCCTCTAATCCCAGCACTTTAGGAGGCTGAGGCAGGCAGATCACTTGAGCCCAAGAGTTGGAGACCAGCCTGAGCAACATAGTGAAACCTTGCCTTTACGAAAAATACCAAAATTAGCCAGGCAGGGTGGTGTGCAACTATAGTCCCAGCTACTCAGGAGGCTGCGGTGGGAGGATCATTTGAGCCCAGGAGGCGGAGGTTGCAGTGAGCCATGATCATGTCACTCCACTCCAGCCTGGGTAATATCACAAGACCCCATCTCTAAAAAAGTAAATTTTTATAATAAAAGATAACAAAACTAAATAAGAGGAATTTACATACTCTGGTTCATGATCATTTCTAAATTTTCAGATTGAAGAAAAACTAAAAACATAAAATTATACTTGAGATTAGTTTGCTATAACAGATTATCCTTTGCAAGGGTCATATAAGAGTTTGGAAAATTGATACAGCAGTTAGTAATCTAAGCTTCATGGAAAAATTGGTCATCTCATGTTATTTTCCCCATTCTAAAGATGAGAAAATGCAACTAAAGTAAAAAAGTTCACCTTCGTGGCCCCCAGATAAATGGTAAGGGGCTTAATATTTCTCATCATCTGGCTTCACTAAAACCTCGGATCCACTTCCTAATTGAACCTGTCCTCCCAGTCTTTTTATTAAACTGTATTTCCAAATGCAGCTGATTGGTTATCTCTAGACTTTTTGTTTGCCTTTGGGCAGGGAAGGAGCAGAATCTACTGTTAATATGTAAAGAATTAATAGTTCATGGCCATTCATTTTCTTTTTTAAACAGACATATTGCAAGCCAGTCCTGACCACACAAAGACCACTTGCTGTTTCTGGCTATAACATAAATATTTAATTAAAGGAAAAACTACTTTGAGCCATTCTTTTATAAGGCATAAACTATACTAGCTTTGTGCTACACTTTTACAATTTCCCAAATCCATCTGTTACTTATCCCAGAGTTTTTGTCACCTTGGAAAACTTAGGAGGCATATTCACCTGGGTTTTAGAAATGTTTCCAGGAGGCCAGGAGTGGTGGTGCACCTGTAATCCCAGCACTTTGGGAGGCCAAGGTGGGTGGATCATGCCGTCAGGAGTTCGAGACCAGCCTAACCAACATGGTGAAATACTGTCTCTACTAAAAATACAAAAATTAGCCAGGCGTGGTGGCAACCAACTGTAGTCCCAGCTACGCAGGAAGCTGAGGCAGAAAAATCACTTGAACCTGGGAGGTGGAGGTTGGAGTGAGCCAAGATTGTGCCATCGCACTCCAACATGGGCAACAGAGTGAGATTCCATCTCAAAAAAAAAAAAAGACAAAAGAAATGTTTCCAGGAGATGCATGTGCAATCTTTGAGCTTCTATTTCTAGAAGAGAACCATCCAACCAACTGTCACTATAAGAATCTGGATTTGTAGTTAGGCGTGGTGGCATGCACCTGTACTCCCAGCCACTTGGGAGGCTGAGGCAGGAGGATGACTTGAGTCTAGCAGTTCAAGACTATAGTACATCATGATTACACCTGTGAGCATGATGTCTACCTGGTGACTCCTGTCCTATGCTACCTGGGGCCTGGGGGGCTTCTGCCAAATGGCCAGAGGCATCTGGAGTGAGGGATGAGCATACATGGGCATCTCTGGAAAAGAAAGGCTCTCACTCCCACCATTCCTGAAGCAGGAGCCTCAAGATATGGGGATGCAGCATGAGAACATCTTGCTATCTTGAGTATCTCCCACTAAGTGAACAGGCTACGGGGCTGACTCTAGGATGTGGGTGCCTGGCTACCAGAATTCTTTTTTATTTTTGAGATAGAGTCTCATTTTGTTGCCCAGGCTGGAGTGCAGTGGCATGATCTCGGCTCACTGCAACCTCCGCCTCCTGGGTTCAATCAATTATCCTGCCTCAGTCTCCTGAGTAGCTGAGATTACAGGCATGAGGCGCGTACCACCACACTCAGCTAGATTTTTAAAAATTTTTTATTTTTTTGTATTTTGAGTAGAGATGGGGATTTTACCATTTTGATCAGGCTGGTCTCGAACTCCTGATCTCACGAGCCGCCCAACTCAGCCTCCCAAAGTGCTGGGATTACAGGTGTGAGCCACCTGGCCTGTTTACCAAAATTCTAAATTCCATTAGGATCTGTCACCAAGGAAGTGAGGTTACTTCTTTAAGGTTCCATCCCCTCAGTCTCCTCCTTCCAGAAGACCTACTCAGGACCCCACTGGGCTGCTGACTGCTCACCCTCCCCACAGGTCAACTCCTTACCTGTACACAGTTATGTCCACCCAGGGCCTCTTGGACACCTGTGCCTGATGTTCACCATGGGCCTAGGAATCCACTTGGGGCCTGGAATCCTACAGGGGCCTAACATTACCCTGCAGATTGGGTAGCCTCCTGGGGACCAGGTATCAACCTGGGGACTGTGGTTGACCTGTGGACTGATGTCCACTTGGGGACTGGGTATTCACCTGGGGTCCTATGTGCACCTGGGGCCGAATGTCCCCCTCAGGGTGAATTCCACCTTGGGTCTGTATGTCCACCTGGGGCCTGATGTCTGCCTCAGATCTATGTCCCACTAGGGCCTTATGTTCACCAGGGACTTGTATCTAGCTGTGGCCTGATGACCTACTGCATCCTGTTGTTTACCTAAGTCCTGGTGCCTAGCTGGGGCCTGGTGATCACCTGGGAGCTTGATATCAACCTGGGGCCTGGGTGTCCACTTAAGGCCTGATGTGTGCCTGGGGCCTGAATGTCCACCTGGGGACTGGATGTCCACCTTGGGTCTGATGTCCACCTGAAATTAGGTATCTACCTAGGGTATGGTGTCTACCTGTGGCTTGATGTCCACGTGAGTCTGGGGCTCAGCTGGGGCCTGCTGTACATCTGGGACCTTGGTGTCCATCTGAGGCCTGATGTCTACCCGGTGACTGTCATCCTCTTGAGGCCTGATGTCCACCTGGGAATGGTTTATGCATGGAAATGGTTATGTCCACCTGGGGCTGGATGTCGCCCAGGGGCTAGATGTCCACCTGTGGCCCCGTGTTCACCTGGGGCCTAATGCCCACCTGGGGCAGGGTGTTCACCTGGGACTGGGGTGTTTACATAGGGCCTGATGTCCAGCTGGTGCCTAGATACCCACCGGGGGCCTTGTGTTAACATGGGGACTGGTATCCAGCTGGGTCCTAATGACCACTTGGGTTGAATTACTCACCTAGAGTGTGGTGTTCACTTAGGGCTTGAGTGTCAGCTTTGGACCTGGTGTCCACCTGGGACTTGGGTATCAAACCAGAGGTTGGTGTCCAGTTGAGACATCATGTGCACCTGGGGTCTGAGTGTTCGCATGAAGCCAGATGACCACTGGGGGTCTGAATGTCAACCTGGTGTCTGAAATTCACTGGGAGCCTGGGTATCCACCTTGGGCCTGATGCCCCCTGAGGGACTGATGTTCACCTTTGATCTCATGTCCACCTGGAAACCGTGTATTCACCCATGGCCTGAGGGTCACTTGGGGTTGAATGTCCAAATGTAGCCAGATGTGCACCTGGAAGCTGGGCATCCACCTGGAGCCTGATGTTCAGCTGGAGCCTGATGTTCAGCTGGAGCCTGGAGTTCAACTGAGGCATGATGTCTACCTGAAGCTTGATGTTCATCTGGGTGCTGGATGTTCACCAGGGGCCTGATATCCACCTGAGGCCCGAGGACCCTTCTCGGGCCTGATGTCCACAAGTTGGCCTGGTATTCATCTGGTGCCTTGGTGCTAACCTGTGGCCTAATGTACTCCTGGGTTCTAGTGTCTTCTTGGGGCCTGATGTCTACCAGGATCCTGGTATCCACCTAGGGCCTGATATTCACCTGGAGACTAGGAATCCACTTGATAACTGGTGCCCATCAGTGTCCTGATATTCACCTTGGGACTGGGTAAACACCTGAGGCTTGATGTCCACTTAGGGAATAAGTGTGTATTTGGGGTCTAGTGTTCACATGGGGCCTGATGTCAACCTTGAGCCTGGGTATTCACCAGGGGACTAGTGTCCAGCTGGGGCCAGATGTTCACTTGGCACCTGCTGTCAACTTGAAGCATGGTTGTCAACCTAGGACCTGATTTGCAGTCCAGTGTCCACCTTGGGCCTGTTTTCTACCTGGGTCCTGTGTGTCCACATAGACCCTGGTGTCAATTTGGAGCCTGGGTATTTAGCTGGGGCCTGGATATTCATTGGTACATCATGTCTACCGGGGTCTTTGTGTCAATCTGAGCTCTGATGTCCACCTAGGGATTGGGTATCCACCTACGGCCTGGCGTTTACATGGGACCTGTAACACCAGGTTCCAGATGAACTCAGATGTCCACCTGAGGCGTGATGATGACCTGAGTTATAAGTATCACATAAGGCCTGGTGTGTCAACTTGGGACCTAGGGCTACTGGGTCTACCTGGGGCCTGACTTCCAAGTAGTTCTTGTGTCAACATGGGGTGTGATGTCCACTTTGGACCTAGGTAACCTCCTGATGACTAAGGTCCACATGGTTCCTGAGGACCACCTGAGGCCTGGTATGGATTTAGAGCCTAGTATCCACCTGGGTTCAGGAGTCCACCTGAGACGTGATGTTCACCTGGAGTGTAGCAATTCACCTGAGGCCTGGTTTCCACCTTGAGTGTGTGTATCCAACTGAGTGCTGGTGTCCAGCTGGAGTCCAGTGCATACCTGGGCCTGCTGTACACATGGGGCCTGGCCATCCACCTAGGACCTGATGTTCAGATAAGGGCTGGAGTTCTCCTGGCCTGGTGTCCACATGGAGCCTGGGTGTACACCTGAAGCCTGATGCCCCATGTGGATACCTGGGCCCCAGTGGTCATCAGATCCTAGAAAACTTTCAGGCCGCAGGTGCACATAAAGCTCCAAGTGGCCACATAGGCCACAGGTTGATACACAGGATCCAGGTGGACACTTGGTGCAAGATGAACACCACGCCCCAGGTGAACACCAAGCCCCAGGTGTCTACCTAGTTGTCAAGTGGACACCAGGCACTAGATTGACACACAGGTACCAGGTGGATATCAGGCCCCAAGTGAACACCAGGCCCCAGGTGGTTGGGTTACATATACCATAGGTGGCCATCAGGTCCCAGGTCTATATCCACTCCCCAGTTGAAAATCAGGATCCAGGTGGATACCCATGTCCTAGGTGAACACCAGGTTCCAAATGAACATCACGCTCCAAGTGAACACACAGGCCCCAGTTCAATACCAGCCTCAGGTAGACATCAGGACCCAGGTGGACCCCAGGCCAAATGTGCATGCCTAGTCTCTTGGAATACATCATGTTCAAGGCGGACACCCAGACTCCAGGTAGACATCTGTCTGGCTGCAGGTGGACATCAATCAAGCCCCAGGTGGATACCCAGTCTACAGGTGTAAATCAGGCCCCAGTATTTCATCAGGCCCCAGTTAAACACTTGACTAAAGGTGTACATCAAGACCCAGGTTGACACCCAGGCTTCAAGGGCACACTGGGCCCAAAGTGTACACCCATGCCCAGGGGGACATCAGGTCCAAGGTGTACACCAGACCCCAAGTGGACATCAGGCTCCAGGTTGACGCCAGTCTCTAGGTAGATCCTTAAGCCCCAATTGGTCATCAGGCCCAAGGTGGATACCTTGACCCCAGGGGGTCACCAGGTCGCAGGCAGGCCCCAGGTGGACACTAGGCCCTAGGTTAACACAAGATCTGACATGGTTTCAGCCCCCATGTGGACTTTAGTCATAAGGAGCTTACCTAGGCCCTAAGTGGACATCAGGCCCCAGGTTGACACACTGAACCAGGTAGAAGTCAGGCTCTAAGTAGACACCCAGGACCTAGGTAAATACTTCAGTCCTAAGCCAACATCAGGCCCTATGTAGACACCCAGACTCCAGGCAGACATCAGGCCCCAGGTGAACACTGAACTCAAGGTGGTCATCAGGCCCCAGGTTGACACATAGGCCTCAGGTAGACAACACACAGGCGAACTTCAGGCTCCATATGAACACCAGGGTCCAGGAAGAAATCTGTGCCCCAATTAAACACCAAGTCTTAGGTAGACCTCAGGCCTCAAATGGATGCCCAGGCCCCAGATGGATATAAGGCCTCAGAGAAACACCAGGCCCCAGTTAGACATCAGACACCAGGTGGACACTCAGGCCACAAGTGAACATCTGTCCCCAGGTGGACATCCATCCCAAGGTAGACATCAGGCCAGAGATGTACACCCAGGCCCCAGGAGAACTACAGGCCCCAGGAGGACAGTCAAGCACCAGGAGGACAGCCAGTCCCTAGGTAATGACAAGGCCCCAAGTGGACATGATGATCCAGATGGATTTGAGGCCCCAGCTGAATACTAGGTGTAAGTGTATATCAGGCCCCAGGTGGACCCCAGGTCTCAGGTGCACACCAGGCCCCAGGGGAACACCAGGTCCTAGGTAAGCATGCAGTCCCAGGTGGACAGCAGGTGCCAGGAGGACATCAGGACCCAGTTGATCATCAAGCCACAGCTGAACACCATTTCCCCATGAATGCCAGTCCTCAGGTGGGCACCTAGTCCTCCCATGTGCATCACGTACCAGGCTGACACACAGGCATGAGCTGAACTCTGGGCCTTAGCTGAACATCAGATCCCAGGTGGTCACCCAGGCTCTAGGTGAACACTGGTATTAGGTGGACACCAGGTCCTAGGGGATGTCTGTGCTCCTGGTGAACCTCAGGCCCCAGTGGACACTCAGGCCCTTTATAGACATCTGGCTCCATGTGCATTCCCAGGGCCTATGTCATGTTGAATTATAATCCCCACATGTTGAAGGAGGGGCCTGGTGGGAGGTGATGGAATCACGGGGGCAGACTTCTCACTTGCTGTTCTCGTGGTAGAGTTCTTACAAGATCTGGTTATTTGAAAGTGTAGCACTTTCCCCTTCTCTCTCCCTCCTCCTCCTCCATGGTAAAAAGGGCTTGCTTCCTCTTGGCCTTACATCATGATGTAAGTTTCGTGAGGCCTCCCAGTCATACTCCATATTAAGTTTGCAGAATTGTGGGTCATTTAAAACAGTGTGAAAATGGACAAATAAAAGGCCTTAGGATAACAACCATGTTGCAGACCATAGGTGGACATCTGGCTGTAGCTGGACACTCTTCCCCAGGTGGATACCTAGTCTCAAGGTTGACATTAATCCCAGGTAAACAACAAGCCCCAGGTAAACACCTGTGCCCCAAGTAGACATCAGGCCTCAGGCTGACACTCAGCCCAAGCTCCACATTAGGCTCCAGGTGGACACCCAGACTCCAGGTGGATACTGGGCCCAAGGGGTACACCAGATTCCTGGTAGGCATAAGGCCCCAGGAGAACACTAGAATCCGGGTGTACATAAAGCCACTGGTTGACACCAAGCCCTCAGATGAATACCAGGCCAACTGGTAGACATTAGGCACATGAGAATACTTGGGCACCAGGTGGATATCAGGCCCCAGGTGAGCATCAAACTTCAGGTGGACATCATTCTCCAAGTAAATTCTAGCCCCAGCTAAACATCAGGCTCCAGGTGGAAGCCCAGACCCCGGGTGCACTTCTGGCCACAGTTGAACATCTGTCCCCAGGTGAACATCAGACCATGGATGGATAGCAAGTCCCCAGGTGGACATCAGGTCAAAAGGGAATATAAGTCTCTAGGAAGACATCTGGCCCCAGGTGAATACTGAACTAGAGGTTTACATCAGACCCCATGTTGACAGCAAGACCCAGGTAGACAGCAGGCCCCAGGTGAAGACCAGGTCCAGGTGGATACTGAACTAGAGGTTTACATCAGACCGTAGACTGACATTCAGTCCCCAGGTGGTCATGACACCTTAACTAGACACCAAGTCCTCGAGTTGATACACAAGTCCCAGGTGGACACCAGGTCAAAGATGAACACAAGACCTAGGGTTGACATTCAAGCCCCAAGTGGACACCAGGCCCTAGGTGAATAATATGACCCAGGGGATCATTAGGACCCAGCTGCATACCAGTCCCCAGGTTTACACGAAGCCCCCAGTGGTTTCCTACGCTCTAGTTGGACATGAGGTCTCTAGTAGACATCCAGGACTAAGGTAGACATGAGGCACAGGAGGACATCAGATGCCATCTGACATCATCAAGCCTCACATGGCTACCTAGTCCCCAGGTAGACATCAGGCACCAGTTTGACATCAGTTTCTGGGTGGATCCTTAAGGCCCAGGTGGATATCCAGTCTCCAGCTGAACATCAGCTCCCATGTGGACACCCAGGCCCCAGGTGGATAACAGGTACCAGGTGAACACAAGGCCCCAGGCAGACATCAGGCACCAGGTGGACACTCAGACCCTAAGAGGACATCTGTCCCCAGGTTGACATCCCTCTCAAGGTGTACATTAGGCAACAGATGTATACCCAGGTCCAAGGCAGACATGAGTCCCTAGTAAAACTCAAGGCCCCAGGAGGACATTCAAGCCCTAGGTGGATGCCCAGATCCCAGGTAACTACAAGGCCCTAGGTGGATATCAGATTCCAGATGAATATTAGGCCCCAAGTGGATACCTAGGCACCAGGTAGACACCAGGCCCTAGGTGCACCCCCCAGCCTTCAGGTGCACACGAGACACCCCGGTGATCACAAGACTCCAGGTAAGCACCCAGTCTAAGGTAGACACCATGACTCAGGTGGTCATTAGGCCACAGCTGAACACCAATCTTGAGTGAACACCAGATCCAGGTGAGTACCTAGTCTTCAGGTGGATATCGGGCCATAGGTGGACACCAAGCCCCCAGATGAACATCAAGCTTCAGGTGGACATCATGCCGCAGGTGAACTCCAGGTCTCAGCCCAGCTGAACCTCAGGCCCCAGGTGGATGCCTAGGTTCCAGGTGCACATCTGGTCACAGTTGGACATTCGGCCCCAGGTGAACATAAGGCCATGGGTGGATAAACAGTCCTCAGGTAGACATCAGGTCAAAGGCGAACATCAGTACTCGGGTGGACATCAGGCTCCAGATTGACATCAAGCCCAAGGTGAACACTGAACTAGCGGTTTACATCAGGCCCCAGGTTGACACCCAGGCTCAGGTGGACATTAGGCCCCAGGTAGAAACCAGGCCCCAGGTGGATACCTAGGACCCTAGTAAACCTCAGATTCTAGGTTGACATTCAGGCCCCCAGTAGTCATTTGGTACCATGTGGACACTCAGATGCCAGGTTCACATGATGTCTCAACTGGACACCAAGGGGCCAGTTTGATACCCAAGTCCTAGGTGAGTGCCAGGTCCAAGGTTACACTCAAGCCCCAAGTGGACACCAGGCCCTAGGTGAATAATACAACCCAGTGGTCATTAGGACCCAGATGGATACCAGTCCCCAGGTTAACAGGAAGCCCCCAGTGGGTACCTAGGCCCCAGCTGGACATCAGGCCTAATGTGGTCACCCAGGATCAAGATGGACATCAGGACTCAGGTGGACATGTAGTCAGAGGTGGACATCAAGCCTGGTGTGGATACCTTGTTCCCCGGTGGTCAAGAGGCCTCAGTTCAACACCAGTCCCTGGGTGGATACCTTGGCTCCAGGTGGAAATCCAGTCTTCAGCTGAACATCAGACCCCAGGTGAACACCAGGTCTTGGGTGGACATTAGGCTTCTGGTGGACATCAGGTACCAGTGGACATCCATGCCACAGGTGGACACTCAGGGCCCAGATGGGCATCAGGCCCCATTTGGACATTGAGGACCCAGGTGGATATCAGGCCTCAGGTGAACCCTAGGTCCCACATAAACATCAGGCCTTAGGTTGACACTCAAGCCCCAGGTGGACTGCTGCAGCCAAGCAGAAAACACACCCCCATCTGGAGATCTAAGATACCGGTGTACAACCAGCCCCAGATGGACATCCAGGCCCCAGGTGAACAATATTCCCCAGGTAGATTCCATACCCCAGGTGGATTCCATACCCCAGGTGAACAGCAGTCAACAGTTTGGCACCAAGTACATAAGTCAACACAAAGCCTTAGGTGATTATCAGGCCACAGGTAGTCAGCCGTTTCCAGCTGTTGAACAGTCCCTAGGTGGATACCTAGGCCCCAGGTGAACACTAGACCCCAGATTAACACCAAAACCAAGTAAAAAATCAGGCCCCAAATGGACAACCAGGCCCCAGCTACCTATACAAGTCTCAAGCTGACACCAGGCCCTATTTGGACTCCCAAGCCCTAGGTGGACTTTAAGCCCCAGGTGAACACTGAACTCTAGGAGGACTTCAGGCCCCGGTTGACTACCTGACCCCAGGGGGACACCAGGCATAGATGAACTTCAGGCACCAGCTATACATCAGGTTCAAGGCAAATGTCCAAGCCCCAGGTGGATATCAAGCCTCAGATGAACACCAGGCCCCAGGGAGACATCACGCACCAGGTGGACACTCAGGCCCCTACTGAATATCCATCCCCAGGTGGGCATCCATCCCAAGGTGGACATCAGGCCACGGATGTAAACTTAGGCCTAAGGCAGACACCAGACCCCAGGAAATCTCCAGGACCCATGAGGACACTCAGACCCCAGGTGGACACATTGGTCCTAGACAAATACAAGGCCCCAGGTAGCTATCATGCTCCAGTGAATACCGGAGCCCAGGTGGGTACCTAGTCCCCAGGTGTGCATCAGGCAGAAGGTTGACCCAGTCCCCAGCTGAACTCTGGGCCACAGCTGAACATCAGAACCCAGACTGTCACCCAGGCTCCATGTGAACACATGGTCTTAGGTGGACATCAGGCCCCAAATGAACACCCAAGCCCAGGTAGATATCAGGCCTGAGGTGCACACCAAGCCTCAGGTGGACATCCGGCTTCAGATGGCCATAGGTGGATAACTAAACCTCTGGTGAATATCAGGCCCCAGGTGGACACCAGGCCCTAGGTGAACATCTAACCCCAGAGGGACACCCAGCGCCTGGTGGACATCAGGGCTCACATGGATAAACAGTTTTCAGATGGACACCAGACCTCAGGAGGATACCAGTCACTGGGAAGACATCAGGCCCCAGGTGGAAAATGGCCTCAAAGTGTATATCAGGCCTCAAGTTGATAGTCAGGCCCCCAAGTTGTCCACCCAGGTGGCCAGCAGGTGCCTGTGTGTCAATCTAGTGCCTGATGTTCACCTGAGGACTATGTACACCTGGGGCTTAGTGTTCACCCCGGGACTGGTGTTCATCTTGTGCCCAGTGTCCATCTAGAACCTGGATATCAATCTGGGGCTTGAGTTTCTACTTGTAGGCTTATATGCACCTGGGGCCTAAGTTTGTCTTTTTTCTAGGACCTGATGACTACCAGGGGCCCAGGTGGACACCAGGCCAGGACAACTCCAGATCTTATCTGAACATTAGGCCCCAGGTGGATGCCAGGGCCCCATGGGTTTGTTCATCACGGCCCAGGAAGTCACTGGACTCCAGGTGGACATCAGTCCTCAGGTTGATACACACAAGGTGGCCATGAGGCTCCAGCTGAATATGAGGCTCTCGGTTAATAGCAGGCCTCAGGTGGTTCTCAGGAGCCATGTGGACATCAGTCACCGGGAGGTTACCTAGCCCCAAAGTGGACATCAGGTCCCCAGATGGACACCCAGGCCATAGGTAAATACTTAGGTCCCAAGCTGACACCAGGCCCTGTGTAAACACTCAGGTTCCAGGTGGACATTAGTCCTTAGGTAGAAACTGGACTCCAGGTGGACATCAGGCGCCTGGTTGACACCCAGGTCCCCGGCGAACACCAGGCAAAGGTCCTGGCTGAACTTCAGGCCCTGGCTGAACATAATGTTCCAGGCAAATGTCCCAGCCCCATGAGAACACCAGGTCTTAGATGGACATCAGGCCACATATGGATGCCCAGGTCCCAGGTGGATATCAGGCCTCAGGTGAACACCAGGCCCTAGGTAGACATGACGTGCCAGATGTACACTCAGGCCTTGTATTCGGCTGTTCTCACACTGCTAATAAAGACATACCTGAGACTGGGTAATTTATATTTTAAAAGAGGCTTAATTGACTCACAGTTCCACATGGCTGAGAAGGCTTCACAGTCACAGCTGAAAGCAAATGAGGATCAGAGTCATGTCTTACATGGCAGCAGGCAAAAGAGCTTGTGCAGGGGAACTCCACTTTATAAAAACCATCAGCTCTCATGAGACTTACTCACTACTACGAGAACAGCATGAGAAAGACCTGCCCCCACGATTCAATTACCTCCCACTGGGTCCCTCCCATGTCACAGGGAAATTATACCAGCTAAAGTTTAAGACGAGAACTGGGTGGCGACACAGCCAAATCATACCGTTCATCCCCTGGCCCCTCCCAAATCTCATGTCCTTACATTTCAAAACAAATCATGCCTCTCCACATTTTCCCAAAGTCTTAACTCATTTCAGCATTAACTCAAAAGTCCAAGTCCATAGTCTAAAATAAGGCAGATCCTTTCCACCGATGACCCTGTGAAATCAAAAGCCCAAAGGCAACGGCAGCAAAAGCCAAAATTGAAAAATGGGATCTCATTAAACTACAGAGCTTTTGCACAGCAAAAGAAACTACCATCAGAGTGAACAGGCAACCTACAGAATGGGAGAAAATTTTTGCAACCTACTCATCTGACAAAGCGCTAATATCCAGAATCTACAAAGAACTCCAAAAAATATACAAGAAAAAAACAAACAACCCCATCAAAAAGTGGGCAAAGGATATGAACAGACATTTCTCAAAGGAAGACATCCATACAGCCAACAGACACGTGAAAAAATGCTCATCATTACTCGCCATCAGAGAAATGCAAATCAAAACCACAATGAGATACCATCTCACACCAGCCAGAATGGCAATCATTAAGAAGTCAGGGTCCAGAATCTTATCTGAAGCGGAGTCCTGAGACCCCAGCAGGCGCCCTGAAGCTCCCCCTCCCCCGGACGAAATCGGCTCCAACCCAAGCAGTTTTGGAGAGGAAAACAATCATGACAGGGATCTCCAGGAAGTGTCTCCCCGATGGACTGGGAGCGGACACATGACCCAGGCACAGACGCGGAGGGAGGCTCACCAAAGAGAGGCCGACATGCAAGAAATCGCTTTTTGGCAAAAAGGCGTTTTTCTCCAAACACACACACACACGTACACACACACACACCCACACACACACACCCCAACCGAAAGAGAGAGGGCAAAGAACTGACAGAGAGTCAGAGACAGAGAGAGAATCGAAAGTGGGACACACACAGACACACAGAGAGTCATAGAGCAGTGGCACAGAAACAAACAGCCCCAGGCAGCCACTGAGGCTACGGGGTTCGGCTCTGGACCCAGAACGACCCTCGATTGAGAGATCAGCCAACGGGTCTGCAGACCGACCCGTCCTCGAGATCACGGCGGCGGGGGGTGTGGGGGGCAAGGCTTCTGGGGAGACTCACCCGAACAGCGTCCGGGAGGGCCTGAGGCTGGGATGCGGCGCTACTTCCCCTCCGACACCCGCCTGTGCTTTCAACATCCTGGTCAGCCCTTTGCCAAGATTCCTGGCATCCGGAGACAGTCCTGTCGACCCCGCGGAGAGGTCAGGCTGGAGCCTCGGAGCCCCGCCCCCAAAGCACTGCCACGGAGGGCTCCGGTTTGCCAGGCCTCAGGTCGTGGTTCCTATGACAACCGTGGGAACCACTGTGACGCCAGCACCCGCTCGCCGCGAGCACCCGCTGGCCACTCGCGCATGCGCATTGGCTTCTCAGCCCCTCTCTCCGCTGCCAGCAGTCAGGCTGCGTCCCCTTTAAGGATGGCGGCCGCTCGGCACCAGGGGCTCTCCCGCTGCAGCCTTGGCAGCGGCTGCATCCGGGGTCCTGTTGAGGGCCGCGTGGGAGAGGCGGTCGCGGGCAGCGTCCCACGATTCAACGGCAACCCACAGGAGTCCCGACTTCAGAATAGCCTGGAGCCGATTTCCACCAGGGGAGGGGAAGCTTCCGTGCGCCTGCTGAGGTCATCTCATGACCCCCGTCCGATCCGATACTGGACCCCTACGGGGGAGAATGGATTGGCTGAGCACATCACATCTACTGAGGCAGGCAGGGCCTGGCTGCAGCCCAGAATGATCCCATGGGCCTCAAGGCGTGGAGTCAGCGGAAAGTTCACCGAGCCCTGAGCCCTCTGCCTCCCTCCTTTCAAAGAGCGGTGACCTGCCGTGCTTCTCAAGGGCCTGGGGCTCCTTCAAGCTGATCCCGCTTTCCAGGACACCTGTCAACAGGTCCAGGGGCGAATCCGAGGTGGAGCCAATGCGTGGCACTGGCCTACCCTGGAACAGATGGTGTAAGCGTGTGTCCCTGCGGGCACACGAGCCGACTGCCAGAAAAACAACGGTGTCCTGGCATGTGTCCGGTGGAAGGGGGGCACAGGTGACCTTTCCATGAATGCCAGGGAAAATCCAAGAACGTCTGGGATCTAGCAGCCGGCCAAAAGTCTCAGCGGGTCAGTCCACCCAGGAGCAGAGGTGGTCTCATTCTCAGGAATGAGACTGGGTGTGCAGAGGAAATGCCACAGCACCTCTTCCAGAAGACAAGGACCTGTCTTTCAAAGGAGGAGGAAGGCAGAGGGCTCAGAAGCATCAGTGAACTTTCAGTGGACAGCACGCCTTCAGGCCTGTGGGATGATTGTGGGCTGCAGCGAGACCCTGCCTGCCTCAGTCGATGTGTTCAGCCCATCCATTCTCCCTCCTAAGGGTCCAGAATCTTTTTTTTTTCTTTTCATTTTTTTTTATTATACTTGAAGTTCTAGGGTACATGTGCATAACGTGCAGGTTTGTTACATATGTATACTTATGCCATGTTGGTGTGCTGCACCCATCAACTCGTCAGCACCCATCAATTCATCATTTATATCATGTATAACTCCCCAGTGCAATCCCTCCCTCCTCCCCCCTCCCCATGATAGGCCCCAGTGTGTGATGTTCCCCTTCCGCAGTCCAAGTGATCTCATTGTTCAGTTCCCACCTGTGAGTGAGAACATGCGGTGTTTGGTTTTCCCTTCTTGTGATAGTTTGCTAAGAATGATGGTTTCCAGCTGCATCCATATCCCTACAAAGGACGCAAACTCATCCTTTTTGATGGCTGCATAGTATTCCATGGTGCATATATGCCACATTTTCTTAATCCACTCTGTCACAGATGGACATCTGGGCACAGACGCGGAGGGAGGCTAACCAAAGAGAGGTCGACATGCAAGAAATCGCTTTTTGGCAAACAGCCGTTTTTCTCCAAACACACACACACACGCGCACACACACACACACACGCACCCCAACCGAAAGAGAGAAGGCAAGGAACTGATAGAGAGTGAGAGACAGAGAGAGAATCGCTTGAGTGATCAGGCCACGGGTCTGCCTGCCGACCCGTTTAGGAGATCACGGCCTCGGGTGTGGGGGGGCAAGGCTTCTGGGGATACTCACCCGAACAGCGTCCTTGCGGGCCTGAGGCTGGGATGCGGCGCTGCTTCCCCCCCCACCATCCGCCGCCTGTGCTTTCAAGATCCTGGTCAGCCCTTTGCCAGGACTCCTGGCATCCGGAGACAGTCCTGTCGACCCCGCGGAGAGGTCAGGCTGGAGCCTCGGAGCCCCGCCACTCAAGCACTGCCACGGAGGGCTCCTGTTTGCCAGGCCTCAGGGCGTGGTTCCTATGACAACCGTGGGAACCACTGTGAAGCCAGTACCCGCTCGCCACTCGCGCATGCGCATAGGCTTCACAGCCCCGCGCTCCGCTGCCAGCTGTCAGGCTGCATCCCCTTTAAAGTTTGGCGGCCGGTGGGCGCCAGGGGCTCTCCCGCTGCAGCCTTGGCAGCGGCTGCATCCGCGGTCCTGTTGGGGGTGGCGTGGGAGAGGCGGCCGCGAGCAGCGTCCCACGATCCAACGGCAACCCCCAGGAGTCCCGACTTCAGAATATCCTTGAGCCGATTTCCCCCAGGGGAGGGGGAGCTGCCGTGTGCCTGCTGAGGTCATCTCATGACCCCCCGTCGGATCCGATTCTGGACCCCTACGGGGGAGAATGGATTGGCTGAGCACATCACATCGACTGAGGCAGGCAGGGCCTGGCTGTATCCCAGAATGATCCCATGGGTGAAGGGGTGGCCTGCCCCTCCACACCTGTGGGTACTTCTCTTTAGATGGAACGAGAGACTTGAGAAAAACAAATAATACACAGAGACAAAGTATAGAGAAAGAAAAGCGGGGCCTAGGGGACCGGTGCTGTGCTTACAGAGGACCCACACCGGCACCGGTCTCTGAGTTCCCTCAGTATTTATTGCCAAAAGATAAGGAAATAAATCCGCAGTAAGACATACAGATACACGGAGATGTTCCATTTACCCAGGGACGGGCAGGAGACAGACGTTTTTCTTTTACTGAGATTTCAGAGAATGGTGATGACCTTTAACCACCAGCAGCCTTTAGGCATTTGTTTAACAAAGCGCATTCCTTACAGCCCAAAATCCTTTAACCTTACATCACCACAGCGATGTCTCTTGCAAGGACAAGGTTGGGGGTACGGTCACAGATTAACAGCATCTCAAATACAGAGCCAAATGGAGTCTCTTCAATTTACTTCTTTCTATAGAAACACAGTAACAAGCTGACCTCTCTTTTCCCCACATTTCCCCTTTTCTTTTCAACAAAACTACCATTGTCATCATGACACTGACATGATATACTTTACAAAGTAATAGAATATTACAAAGTAAGTGGGGGCAGGATGAGATCACAGGATGGTGTTAAAATGAAAATTAAAATTGCTAATGAAATTTGGGCACTCACAGTCATTGATAACATTTTATCAGGAAATAGGGTTTGAGAGCAGACAACCTGACTGACCAAAATTTATTAGGTGGGAATTTCCTCTTCCTAATAAGCCTGAGAGCACTACAGGAGGCCGGGGCTTATTTCATCCCTTCGGCTTCAACTGTAAAAGGCGGCACACCTCCAAGGGGGTCATTTATAGGCCCACCCTTAGAGCGCATTCTCTTTCTCAGGGATATTCCTTGCTGAGAAAAAGAATTCAGCGATATCTCTCCTATTTGTGTGCAAAAGGAGAAAAGATATGGCTCTGTTCCCTCCGGCTCACCTGCGGCCAGTTCAAGGTTACCTCCCTTGTTTCCTGAACACCGCTGTTATCTCGTTCTTTTTTCGAGATGCCCAGATTTCATATTGTTAAAACACACATGTTCTACAAACAATTTGTGCAGTTAAGACAATCATCACAGGGTCCTGAGGTGACATATATCCTCCTCAGCTTACAAAGAAAATGGTGCGATTAAGAGATTAAAGACAGACATAAGAAATTACGAAAGTATAAATTTTGGAGAAGTAATAAAATGTCCATGAAATCGTCCTATTTTATGTTTTTCTGTTGTGGCTCCAGCCAGTCCCTCTGTTCAAGGTCCCTGACTTCCCGCAGCATTTTCTCTCCCTTTCCCTCTATATAAATGTGCCATGGCGATGAAGGCTTGTTCGTTCTCTCGATTTTGGCGCAGGATTCTTCGACCGGTCCAGCACACTAAAAACAAACCGATTAAACAGAGACACATAATTCCAAAGTTTATTGCAGTAGAATTTCCAGTAGACTTAATCCAAGTCGTGGGGTTTAATCCATAAAGATTTTTTGCCACTTGATCTAACGCCTCAGCTCCAGGCACATATTTAAGTGACTTTGAGAGGCTTCAAAATTTGGTGTTTTAATTTAGAAATGTCTAAAGTGAGATTATCTTCTCTTCCCTGTAAATGGCGTCTAACCATGTCCCAGTGATGTTTAGACTCATTATAATTTGGGGTGTAATACAAAAATCTGAAGTATTCCAGTCACACTGTAACTGGAAACGATGTTCCGAGCTCATGAGTCTATCTCCCATCCAAATGACAGTTTGTCTAAGATCATTAATTTGATTTGCCATTTTTGATCGATACCAGATTGTGAATTCCACAACCTTGTGGAATTCTTTTGCCAATTGTCAACAAAGCTTACTGTCTGAACGGAAGAGTGCAATGCGACTCCTGCCACAGCGGCTCTAGATGTGACTGCAATTAATCCCATAATCACTGCAATTAAAGTAAAAATGAATCTTTTGGATCTATTTTAAATGCCTTTTAATACTTCAGTTAAAATACGGATGGATGGCGAGGCCTCCCATGGTCGATCCGTGGACACAGGGATCCACACACCTTCTCTTGCTCTCACTAGCAGAATACGGTGCTGCCAATCAAAAGTCGAATCAATGCAAGTAAACAATCTGCAATTTTCACACGTTATAGTCTGGGAGTCTGGTTTAATACCTATATTTCCTATGACTAACATATAAGGGGGCTTTACACAACTTTGTAAAGGAACTGTTAGACTGGAGTTTAGGTTGATAGAGTAAAATGTCTTATAATCTCTTGTTTCTGTAGTTTGGTTTCCAGACCAAATTCTAAGGTGGTATGAAGCCACAGTAAGCCTCCATAATTCTGGATGTTCAGGACCAAAAACAGGACTTATTATTTTTGGTCTTGGAGTAGAGATTCCCTTTTCTCCCCATTTCCAAGGGTAGAAAGACTGTAATTTTTTGTGTCTATGTTTGTCTACATTTTCTGTTAAGTCACTATCAACAGTTGGACTCACTAGTGCACTGGGACAGAATTGAGTTTGTCCTGTGCAATCGTGGTAGAATTGACCTCGAGGTGCCCAATCTATAACAGTTCCAAATGTATTGTTTCGTAAATCACGGCACTATCGGCCACACATTCTTCCCAAACTAAATCTCTTGTTTCTGTGGAAATCTCCTTGGGGCAAGGTTTTCCTTTTGGCCTAAATTTTAATGATCTTTGATAAGAGAAGTCTTGTAAATAGTTTGCCTGTGGTTTGAGTGACATTCCGCTTACCATGTGATAAGTCAATTTACAGGTGGGATTGAGAGTAGGTACTTCTACCAACCAATTTTGGATAGCAGGCATTAAACATCCTGGTGCTTTCCCTAGACATAGAGGAGGATAACGATACCCAATGGAAATATTTATCATCATTCCTTCTTCCTCCGGTTTGGCAGGGCAACGATCATCTGTGGGACCAGCTACCCACACACTATTATTAACATATACTTCAATAGGATTATCCATCCATGTGACTGCCCGAATTAAAGGTGGAAAAGGCACATAGGCCCAGTAGGTATAATTAGCTGCAGCTGCTCCTGCAGGCATGGGGAGACTTACCACCGTCGATACAACCATTAAAGCTGCCAGCAGCATTTTTTCTGAGGTTTGTGTCACCTTTGTGCTAGCTAGGCTTTTTCGAGCTAACAGTGTCAGCTTTTTAACTGTGCCCAGGTCGGCAGCTCCGCCTTCTTGGTGTGTGGTGACTTCATCCGTTTTTCTAATATCACCCCTTGACTCATCATGCGAGTCAATGGTGCTCGATTGCGGTGTTTCCGTCTCCGTGGAGGCGCTTTCCTTTGCATCTCCGATGGGTTCATTGTAGAACTTCAAATGTCTAGTGGGTATCCAAATAGGAAGCTGATTTTCTCCTGGTGAAACACAAGCAAAACCTCTTCCCCAGGTTATCACCTTCCCTATTTCCCATGTCCTATTTTTGTTGTCTTTCCACCAAATCAGTTTTCCTTCATGTGGGCTGTTCTTTTTACCAGGAAGATGTTGTTCTGCAGAAGAAGTAGTCTGATTTCTATAAATGTTTAAAAAATTTAAAGTATAGAGTGCTAGATTAAGTTGCATCTGAGGAGAGGTACACTCCTTACTGTCTCCCCCTTCGTTTCGTTTAACTAACTGACTTTTGAGTGTTCTATTAGTTCTTTCGACTATGGCCTGTCCTTGGGATTATTAGGAATTCCTGTTGTATGTATAATATTCCACTGATTTAAGAATTTTTGGAAAGCTTTACTACAATAACCTGGTCCATTCTCAGTTTTAATTTTTTCTGGAACTCCCATCACAGCAAAACAAGATAATAAAGGTTTTTTAACATGGGAAGTACTTTCTCCTCTCTGGCATGTTGCCCATATGAAATGTGAATAAGTATCAACTGTTACATGAACATAGGATAATTTTCCAAATGAAGGAACATGGGTAACATGACCCCCCCGTCGGATCCGATTCTGGACTCCTACGGGGGAGAATGGATTGGCTGAGCACATCACATCGACTGAGGCAGGCAGGGCCTGGCTGCAGCTCAGATGATCCCATGGGCCTGAAGGCGTGGAGTCAGCTGAAAGTTCACTGAGCCGTGAGCCCTCTGCCTCCCTCCTTTCAAAGAGCCGTGACCTACCGTGCTTCTCAGGGCTGGGGCTCCTTCAAGCTGATCCCGCTTTCCAGGACACCTGTCAACAGGTCCAGGGGCGAATCCGAGGTGGAGCCACTGCGTGGCACTGGCGTACCCTGGAAGAGACGGTAGAAGCGTGTGTCACTGGGGGAACACGGACCGACTGCCAGAGAAACAACGGTGTCCTGGCATGTGCCAGGTGGAAGGGGGGCACAGGTGACATTTCCATGAATGCCAGGGAAAATCCAAGAACGTCTGGGATCTAGCAGCCGGCCAAAAGTCTCAGCGGGTCAGTCCACCCAGGAGCAGAGGGGGTCTCATTCTCAGGAATGAGACTGGGTGTGCAGAGGAAATGCCACAGCACCTCTTCCAGAAGACAAGGACCTGCCTTTCAAAGGAGGAGGGAGGCAGAGGGCTCAGAAGCGTCAGTGAACTTTCAGTGGACAGCACGCCTTCAGGCCTGTGGGATGATTGTGGGCTGTAGCGAGACCCTGCCTGCCTCAGTCGATGTGCTCAGCCCATCCATTCTCCCCCGTAAGGGTCCAGAATCTTTTTTTTTTTTTCATTTTTTTTAATTATACTTTATGTTCTAGGGTACATGTGCATAACGTGCAGGTTTGTTACATATGTATACTTATGCCATGTTGGTGTGCTGCACCCATCAACTCGTCAGCACCCGTCAATTCATCATTTATATCATGTATAACTCCCCAGTGCAATCCCTCCCTCCTCCCCCCTCCCCATCATAGGCCCCAGTGTGTGATGTTCCCCTTCCCCACTCCAAGTGATCTCATTGTTCAGTTCCCACCTGTGAGTGAGAACATGCGGTGTTTGGTTTTCCCTTCTTGTGATAGTTTGCTAAGAATGATGGTTTCCAGTTGCATCCATGTCCCTACAAAGGACGCAAACTCATCCTTTTTGATGGCTGCATACTATTCCATGGTGTATATATGCCACATTTTCTTCATCCAGTCTGTCACAGATGGACATTTGGGTGGATTCCAAGTCTTTGCTATTGTAAATAGTGCCGCAATAAACATACGTGTGCATGTGTCTTTGTAGTAGAGTAATTTATAATCCTTTGGGTATATACCCAGTAGTGGGATGGCTGGGTCATATGGTACATCTAGTTCGAGATCCTTGAGGAATCGCCATACTCTTTTCCATAATGGTTGAACTAGTTTACAATCCCACCAACAGTGTCAAAGTGTTCCTATTTCTCCACATCCTCTCCAACACCTGTTGTTTCCTGACTTCTTCATGACTGCCATTCTGACTGGTGTGAGATGGCTGAAACTGGATCCTTTCCTTACCCCTTATACGAAGATTACTTCAAGATGGATTAGAGACTTAAATGTTAGACCTAATACCATAAAAACCCTAGAAGAAAACCTAGGTAGTACCATTCAGGACATAGGCATGGGCAAGGACTTCATGTCTAAAACACCAAAAGCAACGGCAGCAAAAGCCAAAATGGACAAATGGGATCTCATTAAACTAAAGAGCTTTTGCACAGCAAAAGAAACTACCATCAGAGTGAACAGGCAACCTACAGAATGGGGGAAAATTGTTGCAACCTACTCATCTGACAAAGGGATAATATCCAGAATCTACAAAGAACTCAAACAAATACACAAGAGAAAAACAAACAACCCCATCAAAAAGTGGGCAAAGGATATGAACAGACATTTCTCAAAAGAAGACATCCATACAGCCAACAGACACGTGAAAAAATGCTCATCATCACTCGCCATCAGAGAAATGCAAATCAAAACCACAATGAGATACCATCTCACACCAGTCAGAATGGCAATCATTAAGAAGTCAGGGTCCAGAATCTGATCTGAAGCGGAGTCCTGAGACCCCAGCAGGCGCCCTGAAGCTCCCCCTCCCCCGGACGAAATCGGCTCCAACCCAAGCAGTTTTGGAGAGGAAAACAATCATGACAGGGATCTCCAGGAAGTGTCTCCCCGATGGACTGGGAGCGGACACATGACCCAGGCACAGACGCGGAGGGAGGCTCACCAAAGAGAGGCCGACATGCAAGAAATCGCTTTTTGGCAAAAAGGCGTTTTTCTCCAAACACACACACACACGTACACACACACACACCCACACACACACACCCCAACCGAAAGAGAGAGGGCAAAGAACTGACAGAGAGTCATGTTTTGACGAACGGAGGCAAGATGGTGCATTTCCGGGTTTTTCATCACCAACTTTTCCCCGTGTGCGCGAGGATGCAGCTGGCGCCCGGGAAGGTGCAGACCAACCAGGCATGCGCCAGGTGATGTCAATCCGAAGAGATCAAGATTTACCTGGTGGCACCTGCGGCGCCTCCCCCCCCCCCCCCCCCCTCCCCTCCGTCCCGCCTATTGCCCTTCCACTCCTAGAAAAGCCACTCCCGGCAGATGCATGGGGCAGGCTTCCTCAGCCCCTACCTTTGTCGGACTGCATTAGGAACTCTGCCCGAGAGCTCTACTGGGTGACTCTCTCGCCTCCTTTGCCGGAGGCCAACAGACTTCACCCCCATACCTTTTTCTCTGGAGCTAGATGACCAAAGAATAAATTTGCAGTTTTGCTTTTAGCCTTCCCTACTCGCTGGTTCTTTTGTGCCCGCTCTGGTGGTCTTAGAAAAACAAATCAGTTGGTGCCGAAACCCGGGAGGAGACCCCTCCTCAGCCTCTAAGGGTTGAGGACCTCCTCCTGCTCCCACGCGGCAGACGGACCAGGACCTGAGACCCGCTTCCCTCACTCTCACGGCCTTTCTGGGTAAGTGCCCTTGTCTCCTCTTTACCTCCCTCGGCCAGAAATCCTGCGCAGGTCCGAGGTCCATTTGGAGCCACCAAGTGGCTCGGGCGACCCGTTCAGGACGGAGAGGTCCGCCTGAAGGTAATCTCCATTTTGCCTTCAAGAGCCTCCAGTTTGTCTCTGCTGGTTCCAAAGGACGCTTTGAAGCCAGGCAGGGATCCATTTCCATTTCCATTGTGTCCATTGTGTAAGTAAAGAGGAAACAAACGGGAAACCCCCAGTCCAAATTTCCAAAGAGCACCCCCTT
>NW_022681195.1:0-23724 GCF_009764315.1 Trachypithecus francoisi | reverse complement strand
CCACTCCAGCCTGGGCAACAGCAAGACTATGTCTCAAAAAAAAATTTACGCCTGTAATCCCAGCACTTTAGGAGACCTTAAGTGGATCACCTGAGGTCAGGAGTTCGAGACCAGCCTAAAATTACAAAAATTAGCTGGGTGTGGTAGCATATGCCTGTAATCCCAGCTACTCGGGAAGCTGAATCAGAATTGCTTGAACCCAGCAGGGCAGAGGTTGCAGTGAACCCAGATCACGTCACTGCACTCCAGTCTGGGTGACAGAACAAGACTCCATCTCAAAAAATACAAAAAGAACAGAGGCAAAACCAACAAGTGAACCACATGGCATGTCAGAAGACAGAAAGGACTAAAGGAGAAAACACAGCTGGAAAGGAGCCTATGGAAGGCTGGTATGAGGGGGAATGGCTTACTGCAAAAGAGCCACATTTAGGAAAAGACCTGAAGGCAGTGTAAGGAAGGGAGCGTGTACTGCCAGGTCCCATCGTAACTCTGTTTCATATTTTAAGGAACTGACAGGCTGGTTTTCTTACTTGCCTCTTTTACATTCCCATTAGAAGCATGTGAGTATTACAATTACTTCCAGTACTCAGAACGATTTGTTCTACTTCTGTTATAGTAGCCATCTGGGTGGGTAGGAAGTAGTATCTAATCCTGGTTTTGAATTGCATTTTCCTAATGACAAATGTTGAGCATGTTTTCATGTGATTGTTGGCGTATTGCCTATCTTCTTTGGATAAATGTCTATTCACATCCTTTGTCAATTTCTCACTGAATTGTCTTCACTGAGTTGTAAGAGTTCATTATGTATTCTGAATACTAGACCCATAGATGTGTGATTTGTGCATAATATGTCCCATTCTGTGGATGATTAACCTTGCTTCTTTTGATGCAGTTTTTAATTTTGATGAGGTCCAACTTATAGATTAGGTCTCTCATTACCTCTGCTTGTGCTGTGAAACCATTTGAGAAGATTTATTCCTCTATTTCCTTGTAAAAGTCATTTATCTTTACTTCTTACAATTAGGTCTTTAACTCATTTTGAGTCAATGTTTACATATGGTGTAAGGAAAAATACTAACTTCATTCTTTTGCATGGAGATACCCTTTCCTTCCAGGATCTTTTTTGAAATGACTATTATTTCCTCCATTGACCTGACTTGGCTCCCTTGTCAATAAACAATGAACCATACATGTTGGACTCTTGATTCTACTTCATGAATAAGTGTGGGTCCATCCTTATGTCAGTATCACAATCTTGATAAATGCGGTACTCTGTTGTACGGTAGATCTCTAGGAGTTTATCATCTTGTATAACCAAAACTTTATACCCCGTGACTAATAACTCTGTCTAGGAAAACTGGGAGATATTAGCCAGCAAACTTTCTAAGGTTTTTTTCTTTTTTCTTTACTTATTTTGGCAATTCTGACTCCATTGCATAGCCGTATATATTTTAGGATCCACATGTCAATTTCTGTCATAAAGCCAGCTGAAACTGATAGGGTCACAATGACTCTACATCAATTCCAAAGATATGACTACCTTGACAATATTAAGTGTTCTGATCCATAAATCTGGGTTGTCTTTCAATTTATTTAAATGAAATATAATTTCATTCATGATATTTTCCAGTGTTCTCTGTACAAATGTTACACTTTTGTTAAATTCATTCATATATATACATGTATGTGCATATATATGTTTGTGTGTGTGTGTGTGTGTGTGTGTATATATATATATTTTGAGATGGAGTCTCACTGTGTTACCAGGTAGGTCACCTAAATCTCTTCAAGTAGGTTCTATCACACACTGCCTTAAACTTACTCCTATTTAGATGTGATAGATTATGAATATTTTAAAGGAAGCAACTCTTCTCTTGTGTGATCGTCCCACCCTCAATACTACAATTTGCAGGTATGGCAGAGCAGAAGCACTTAATAGAATAGTCTGATTCTTTCTTTTTTTTCTGAGAGATGGGGTCTCACTATGTTACACAGGTTAGTCTTGAATTCCTGGGCTCAAGGGATCCTTCCACATAGGCCTCCCAAAGTGCTAGGATTACAGGCATGAGACACCATGCCCAGCCCCATAAAACTAAACTTGCTTCTAGGAACTTTTTAATTTTTTTTTAGATGAGTCTCACTCTTACCCCCATGATGAGGTGCAGTGACACAATCTCGGCTCACTGCAAGCTCCATCTCCCGGGTTCAAGCAATGCTCGGCCTCAGTCTCCCGAGTAGCTGCGATTACAGGCATGTGCCACCACACCTGGCTAATTTTGTATTTTTAGTAGAGATGGGTTTTCTCCATTTGGTCAGGCTGATCTCGAACTCTGGACCTCAGGTGATCCACCTACCTCGGCCTCCTAAAGTGCTGGGAATACAGGTGTGAGGCACTGTGCCCAACCTTATGCCATTACTAATAAGATTGATGTTAAATTATATAATCGATGAAAAATACTATCAAGGATGAATTACTCAGTAAAGAAGACAGGCTTAGGCCAGGTGTGGTGGTTCAGGTTTTTAATCCCGACACTTTGGAAGGCTGAGGCATGAGGATTGCTTGAACCCAGGGGGTTGAGGCTGCAGTAAGCAGTGTTCACACCACTGTACTGCAGCCTAGGCAACAGAGCAAGACCTTGTCTCCTAAAAAAAAAAAAAAAAAGGTATAAAAATCTATGCATAAGTTAAGTGGTATCCTGGTAAAATTAAGGAAACAGGCTGTCTTGTCGGCCTCTAAGGAAGTGATACTGAGTTCTGCATTGTGAGATGTTAACAGCTTGGTGCCTCTGTTTCCCCATCTCACTACACATCAGTTCTGAAGATTAATCAAGATTATCCATAGAAACAAGTACATGATAGCTAGCATAATAATGTCTCATCACTGAAGATAAAAATATTCACCTGTCCATTAATCTACTATTATAAAAGGAACTTAATTCTGTTGTTTCTTGTTTTACTTACAGTTTGTGTTTTGTAGGTTTCTCTTTCTTATAATTCCAATTTTACAAATTTCAAGACTCACCTATGAGAAAATATTGATCTTCCAAAAAAAAAAAAACACCTTTAGCTTTAAAAACAACAGCAAAAAAGATTTTCAGATACTTAAGGAGAAAATGCCCCTTTCCCTACTCCCTGGATGTTACAGAAAACAAGGAAAACACCCTACAGCCTCATATACATGTTCAATGCACAGGATCCAATACAGTGCTAAATTAATGATAGTGAATCTTATTTTTCTGCAAAAATGGGCATTTATGTAAACACTTGTAAATATTACAATACCTATGTTTTACAGTATTTAAGCTATCTTTGGAAATATTATTCATACTTGCAATACACCTGGAAATCATACATTACTGCTCTCTTTCTCTGAAGTAATCTTGCATCTCTAAATTATTATTATTATTTATTTATTTATTTATTTATTTGAGACAGGGTCTCACTTTGTGGCCAAAGCTGGAGTGCAGTGGTGCAAATACAGTTTACTGCAGCCTGTGCCTCTTTCTGGCTCAAGCGATCCACCCACCCCAGCCCCCTAAGTTGCTGGGACTATAGACAAGCACTCCCACACCCAGCTAATTTTTGTATTTTTTATAGAGACGGGGTTTTGCCATGTTTCCCAGGCTGGTCTCAAACTCCTGGGCTCAAGCTATCCACTCACCTCAGCCTCCCAAAGAGCTGGGATTTTACAGACATGAGCCCAGCATAAAATATTAACTCTGGGAGGATATCTTACTTCCTAATATGTGCCCTCTTGAGTGTTAGATGACGTTTTCAATATCTAAAAGGTGTAATTACATGACTGTTTTTCACCTCAGGTGGTCCCTGGTACTTCCCTCTTCTCCTAAGATGCACAGATACATGGAAACCCATGTCGAAAGACAAAGTTACAATAAATTGACTTATAGATCTCATGAGCTTTTATTTGGGATTCACAAATGAGGCAGTCTCCATTGTATAAAACAGCATGAGAGCCCTTCTGCAACACAGTGGATTTTGTGTAAGATACGAACAAATAACAGAACTAGAGAAAAAAAGAACTGAGGCCTGGTGACACATGTCTGTAGTCCCAGCTGCATGGGAGGCTGAGGTGAGAGGAACACTTAAAAAAAATTTTAATAAAAATAAAAATAAGGATTGGTGAACATCAAGTTATTTAGACTGGAATCTCCTGTTTTCAGGAAAAACAGGTTTGTTTTGAGATTTATCTGCCCCCTTAAAATTTCAGTGTGATAATGTGACATTTAGCATGAGTGACTTCATTTTGGTTTGGTCTGGTCTGTTGAAGCCTAGTGCAGAAGCTCAGTCCAAAGCAATATCATACCATAATTTTGGTTTAACAGCAACAATTAAGGTAAATTCCATTTTCAAACTAACAGTTGGAGTCTTTGTGTCTCTATTAATGCTCTTCTGCAATGACAAAACTACACACAAATACTCACACATGAAAATCAGAAACACATACACCAACATTTTTTAAGTGATTTTCTCTGGGCAGGGGGACTTGGGGTTATTCTGTCTTCTTCATAACTTCCTTAGGTAATGACATATTTGCAATGAGCCTGCCTCAATTCCATCATTACAAATAGAATAGCAATACATTTCAAAGTATTAAACTTTCAAAACTATCATTATGGGACCAGGGTACATTTTTGTCATTAAAAGAAACCTAAATACTAGGCCTAGAATTAAAAAAAAATCAATGTGACAGAACCATGTAACACTGTCTTTTCTTGAATCAACTTTACCTGCGCCACTTCTACATAATTAGAAACATTTCACTATAAAGATTCTTCCCTTAATTAACACAGCAATGGCCTTTGCACATTTAATGAGAAAAGATACAGAAAACAGACCACATGATTTTGTACATATATTAGAAGTTCAATAAAAATGGCCTCGCCCCTTCTATTCTATTCTGAAAAACAAGTTAAATGGTCATATTAGATACAATCCTTGCAAAAGGTTTTGTGAACTTCCATTTTTAAAAAATGGACTGCATAGATAGTCTCTGAGAACTGCGACCTACAACTATGAATCCTATTGAAAGTGAGATCATAGGCATTTTTCCGTGAATGACAAATTCTTATTATGTTTTGTTTTTCTGATAGCTGGTATGCAGCTATTCACAAGTTATTTAAAAACATATATTTTATTATCAATATAATGTCCAATCCCACCGATGTTGTATGATTTTCTTAACTTTTCTCATAATCTTGATCACTGGTTTTCTGCAAAACCATTCAAAGGTATAACCCTCTGATTCCAGATCTAAAGTTCAAGTCTAAATAATTTGGATGATGGAACCTTGGAAAAATGCAAATGAGCAAACATGTATATAGAGCTTCAGGGGGATTGTTGTGCCCTGTATACCCATAAAAACAGACAATGGACCCAATGACTAAGAATTCCTATTTCAGAAACACTTACACTCAGGCTCACTTCCTTCATTTGCAAGGACACATCATAACTGACTTCATACTCCTGTTGCTTTTGATCTAAAGAAGTCCAAAACGGAATTATCAAAAACACCTTAAAATAGTGTTTGTTTCTCACTCAAAGCTACAGGTGCATAATTTCATACACATAATCAGAAGGAAGTATGGTGGGTGGAATCTCCAATCATCCTTCACTGCAGGTTCCCGGGGTCAGAATTCAAGAAGGTCGGTATCTTAAACACGGAAATGAAACTCCAAGAATCGGGAGATGGGGGCAGAGTGTACAAGCCTTCTAGGAAGGAGTCCTACACAAACTCTGCTTGACCAAACTTTACTTAGGCTCTTACATCTTCTCCTGGGCCCATCTGTCCACTTCACTGTAAAAACCAAAATAGCAAAGACCCCTTCTAAGCCAGTTTAGCAGGAATCCTCTGCCCCCTATCTTCATCCCCCACCATCCCCAAGTGATGATGCCTTATCACCCAGTTCTCGCCAAAAAGAATCCCAACAGGTGCATTTAGCCAGTACCCTACTTATCCCAGACATTTCCTTAGTATTTTGTCATCCGGTGATCCCTAACCTGCTCCTTGACTATAAATTCTCACTCGTTCATGCTGAATTCGGAGTTGAACCCAATCTCTTGTACCCACTGCAAAATCTCACTGCTGTGCTTTCAATATCTATCACGATGATCCTGAATCAAGTCTTCCTTTGCATGCTTTAACAAGTGTGACTGAACATTTTTTTCTTTAACAGAGTCTATCACATCGCTTTTAGGGCAATTCCTGCTCTAAGCTTCTCATCCTATCTGTTTCTTCTCACTGGGCAACTTCATCTAAAGCTCATTATCTGATTTCCCGCTTCCATCATTTCTCTGTGGCAGTCATACTAGGCTCAGAGGAGACAGGGAAACTGACACTCTGGACCCACGGTCAGTGACACCACAGAGCTACAGCAAAGCAGGCTTTGCAAAGGACACTCACTCTATGTCCCAGTCACACCAGAAACTCACGCACCCTGCTCAGTCCCCACATCACAAAGGAGACGTTCCCCACCTGTCTCCCTAGAGATGAGCCCCCTCCTCCGCAGCTCTAACACCCCCGGGCCTGAGGAGGTGGGAGAAAAGCTCAGCCCCCACCCAAGGCCTCCACTCTCACCGCCACGCAGGGTCCCATGTAGATTGCGGGCTGGGACGGCAGAAGCTCCCGCAGAGACCCGCACCGCCTTATTCCTCAGGTGGGACCTGGTCAGGGGCAGCACAAAGGTCGGGAAGACAAAGCCAGAGGTCCGGGAGATGGAGCCAGAGGTCCAAGATTTCTCTGTCGCCCATGAAATATGTAGTCCAAGATGGAACAGTCAGGACCATAGGCATCTGTGAGAAGTGAAGTCCAGAGTCCTAAAAGCCTACAAGAAATACGCCGGTGACCATGATGAACACGCACCCAGCCCACCGCCGGAGCTCTGGAGACTTCTGGGAGTGGCCGCCTGACCTCGGAGTAGGCATGCGCATAGGGGCCAAAGGCTCCACCAGTGACCTGAGGCCAAGGGTGGAGTCAGTGCATTCTCAGGGCCAGTAGGAGGCAAATCTGGGTGGAACCTGACCCTGGAAATGTCCCAAGAAATAAATATTTTTATTATTTTTCTTTTGGAATAGGCTTTTTTTTTTGGGGGGGGGAGACAGTGTCTCACTCTGTCCTCCAGGCTGGACTGTAATGGTGCAATCTCGGCTCACTGCAACCCCCGCCTCCCGGGTTCAAGTGGTTCTCCTGCCTTAGCCTTCTGAGTAGCTGGGATTACAGGCGCCTGCCACCACACAGGGCTAATTTTTGTATTTTTAGTAGAGATGGGGTTTAACCATGTTGGCCAGGCTGCTCTGGAACTGTTGACCTCAGGTGATCCGCCCACCTTGGCCTCCCAAAGTGTTGAGATTACAGGCGTTAACCAGCGTGCCCGGCCTGGAATAGGCTTCTTATTTTTTTTCTTTCTTTTTTTTTTTTTTTTGAGGTGTCTCCCCCTGTGGACAGGCTGGAGTGCAGTGGCGCGATCTCGGCTCATTGCAACCTGGGACTCTCTGGTTCAAACCATTCTCTTGCCCCAGCCTCCAGAGTAGCTGGGACTACACAGGCGCCCGTCACCACGCCCAGGTAATTTTTTTATTTTTAGTGGAGACGTGGTTTCACTATGTTGGCCAGGATAGTCTCCATCTCTTGGCCTCGTCATCTGCCCGCCACAGCCTCCCAAAGTGCTAGGAATGCAGGCCTGAGCCACCGTCCCCCCGCCTAGAATAGGCTACTTAAAAGTAACAAAGGAAAGAAAGATTTTTAAAATTTAGAACTTTGATATGGTAATTATTTGTTTATCTTGATGGTTATCTATAAGCATCCTATACACCTAAATGGTTAAAAAAATGAGTTAAAAAAAAAAAAAAAACAACTTTCTTTCATCCCAGGCTGGAGTGCAGTGGCACAATCTCAGCTCACTGCAACCCCCGCCTCCTGGGCTCAAGCGACTAGCCTGCCTCAGCCTCCCGAGTAGCTGGGACTACAGGCGAACCACCATGCCTGGTTAATTTTCTTTTGCTGTTGTGGCTGTTGTTGTTGATGTTGTGTTTTGAGATGAAGTTTCACTGTTGTTGCCCAGGTTGGAGTGCAATGGCGAGATCTTGGCTAACCGCAATCTCCACCTCCTGGGTTGAAACGATTCTCCTAACTCAGCCTCCCAAGTAGCTGGGAATGCAGGCATGTGCCACCATGTCTGACTAATTTTGTGTTTTTAGTAGAGATGGGGTTTCTCCATATTGGTCAGGCTGGTCTCGAACTACCCACCTGAGGTGATCCGCCCACCTCGGCCCCCCAAAGTGCTAGGATTACAGGAGTGAGCCACTGTACCTTGCCGCCCAACACATTTTTGTACGTTTAGTAGGTAAGGGGTTTTTCCATGTTGGCCAGGCTGATCTCCAACGCCTGACCTCAGGTGAGCCCCCACCTCAGCCTCCCAAAGTGTTGAGATTACAGGTGTGAGCCATCACGC
The DNA here is from genome assembly GCF_009764315.1 of Trachypithecus francoisi. Classification (NCBI taxonomy): domain Eukaryota; kingdom Metazoa; phylum Chordata; class Mammalia; order Primates; family Cercopithecidae; genus Trachypithecus; species Trachypithecus francoisi. The sequence continues at coordinate 15,256 of NW_022681195.1, read as the reverse complement.
CCGACTAAATAAACCAAAAAGTTTAGATAAATGAGTTTGGAGGAAATCTTTATAACAGATGAAATGGACAGATAATTCTAATTTACTGTCTCTCTGACTTAATAAAATATTAGTCAATAACCTAAGAAGAAAGGAACAAAACCTAAAAATTCTCTATTCGCAAATACAAATACTCAATAAAGTCAAAACCTAATAACTTGTTGACCACTTATTCCTCCTCTGAAATCGGCTCTTGAATGTGTTGAACATGGATTGACTTGGGATTAGGAAATTTTAAAAATATTTTTTAAAGTTTCACTTTTTGGAATTTAAAATTAATCCAAATTATGTAATATACAACATTTGGAATTTACCAATCAACACTCTCTATCATTTTATTTTTTTACTCTTCAAATAATTTCTTGTTCAAGATTTTAAAATGCTTTTAAAACTAATAGATCCTGCAGGCTGGGCAACGTGGGGAGACTGTCTCTACAAAAAATAAAAATAAATTATTTTAAATATATATATATATATATATATATAATATAGATTTATGTAAATATATATACTTTAAGTATATAAAATATATTTTTAAAATTTTATTTTTTTGCCAGATCATGTGGTAAGTGTATGTTTAGTCTGGCAGGAACTTGTAAAACTGCCTTCCATAGTGGCCGTACCGTTTTGCATTCCCAGCAGCAATAGATGAGAGTTCCTGTCACTCCATTTCTTCACCAGCATTTGGTGGTGTCAGTGTTTGCATTCAAGCCAGTCTAATAGATGTGTAATGGTATCTCATCCCTGTTTTAATTTGAATTCCCTATTGACATATGGTGTTGAGCATCTTTTCAGATGTCTAAGAAATGTGCCAGGCATGGTGGTACATGCCTGTGGTCCCAGCTACTCAGGAGACTAAGGCAGGAGGATTACTTGAGCCCTGGGGGTTGGGGCTGCAGTGAGCTATGATTGCACCACTGCACTCCAGGCTGAGTGACAGAGCTAAACCCTGTCTCAAAAAGATAAATGAGCCCGGGCGCGGTGGCCCACACGTGTAATCTGAGCACTTTGGGAGGCCAACACGGGTGGATCATGAGGTCAGCCTGAAAGAAATCAGGCACATTCCTCAGTCCTGGGCCCAGTACAAACACCATATATCTCTCAATTTCCTGGGCCCAGTACAAACACCATATATCTCTCAATTTCCTAGGCCCAGTACAAACACCATATATCTCTCATATCTCTCAACTTCCTGAGCCCAGTACAAACACGTCCCACCATATATCTCAACTTTAGAAAAGCACCACCTGGAAAAATCCCTAATAACGACACAGCCGTTTCTAGTTTTACTGAAAACACGGGAACCAATAGATCACTGCTAAATGTATAACTTAATATGTTAACCAATTGTAATGCTGTAACCTAAAGAATTCCCTTGTTCTTCTGTAACCTTACAAGTCCTATTTACATCGGGTTATAAAAAGCAAGTGCACGCATTGTTCGGGGCCCTCTTGTATGTTGTGGAACAGAGGGACCAAGTTCGAACTTGCAGTAAAGATCCTCGCCGCTTGGCTTTGACTCTGGTGGTCTTCTTCAGGGAATAAACGGTCTGGGCATAACAAGCCGATTAAGACCATCCTGGCTAACATGGTGAAACTCCATCTCTACTAAAAATACAAAAAATTAGCCAGGCACATACCCAAATGGTGAAGGGGTGGCCTGCCCCTCCATACATGTAGGCGTTTCTTGTTGGGTGGAATGAGAGACTTGAGAAAATAAATGAGACACAGAGACAAAGTATAGAGAAAGAAAAAGTGGACTCAGGGGGCGGGTGCTCAGCATACAGAGGACCCGAACCATCACCTGTCTCTGAGTTCCCTCAGTATTTATTGATCATTATCTTTACCATCTCAAAAAAAGGAAAGTGCCAGACAATAGGAGCATAGTAGGGAGAAGGTCAGCAGAAAGAAATATGGATAAAGATCTCTGTGACATGAATAAGTTTAAGGAAAAGTGCTGTGCCTTGATATGCATATGCAAACATCTCCATTAACATTTTCAGTGCATAAAGAGCAGCATTGCCACGAGCACATCCCACCTTCAGCCCTAAGGCATTTTCTCCTATCTCAGTAAATAGAACGGGTTTTACACCGAGACGTTCCATTGCCCAGGGATGGGCAGAAGACAGATGCCTTTCTCTATCTCAACTGTCCAGAGGCCTTCTTTCCTCTTATACTAATCCTCCTCAGCACAGACCCTTCATGAGTGTCAGGCTGGGGGACGATCAGGTCTTTCCCTTCCCACGAGGCCATATTTCAGACTATCACATGGGGAGAAATCTTGGACAATACCTAGCTTTCCTAGGCACAGGTCCCTGAGACCTTCCGCAGTGTATGTGTCCCTGGGTAATTGAGCTTAAGAGAATGGTGATGACTTTTAACAAGCATGCTGCCTTCAGGCACTTGTTTAACAAAGCACATCCTGCAGAGCCCCAAATCCATTAACCTTGAGTCACCACAGCACATGTCTGTTGCAAGGACAGGGTTAACAACATCTCAAATACAGAACAAAATGGAGTCTCGTGTGTCTACTTCTTTCTATATAGACACAGTAACAGTCTGATCTCTCTTTCTTTTCCCTACAAATGACTTGAAAACTTATATTCACTAAAATCCTGCATGTGAATGTTCACAGCAGCTTGGTGTAAACATGGTGTGACCACAGGCATGGTGGTGGATGCCTGTAATCCCAGCTACTTGGGAGACTGAGGCAGGAGAATGGCTTGAACCTGGGAAATGGAGGTTGCAATGAGCTGAGATCACGCCATTGCACTCCAGCCTGGGCGACAGAGTGAGAATCCATCTCCAAAAAATAAATAATAAATAAATAATTGGCCAGGTGCAGTGGCTCAAGCCTGTAATCCCAGCACTTTGGGAGGCCGACCCGGGTGGATCACGAGGTCAGGAGATCGAGACCATCCTGGCTAAAGCAGTGAAACCCTGTCTCTACTAAAAAATACAAAAAACTAGCTGGGCGAGGTGGCGGGCGCCTGTAGTCCCAGCTACTCGGGAGGCTGAGGCAGGAGAATGGCGTCAACCCAGGAGGCGAAGCTTGCAGTGAGCTGAAATCCGGCCACTGCACTCCAGCCTGGGTGACAGAGCAAGACTCCATCTCAAAAAATAATAATAATAAATCAATAAATAATTGACATAATTTTTAGAACAGTTGTGGGTGTACAGAAAAAAGAGCAGAAGGCATATTGCACTCTAGTATCCCCCTCACACCACAGTACACACACTTCCTGTATTATCATCTTGTTAGTGTGGTACATTTGTTAGGCTTGATGAGCCCGTATTGATATCATTCAGTTCATGGTTTATATTAAGATTCACTCTTTGTGTTCTACCATTTATGGGCTTTGACAAATGCTTAAGAACATATGTCCACCATTATAGGGTCACACAGAAAAGTTTCACCGCCCTAAAAATCTTCTGTGCTCCACCTATTCATCCTTCCCTCTGCTCAAGCCTCTGGCAACCACTGAACTTTTCATAATATCATTTGCCTAGTTTTACCTTTTCTAGTATTCCATATAATTGGAACTCTACACCATGTGGCCTTTTTGCATGGGCTTCTTTCACTTAGAAATACGTGTTTAAGATTCCTCCATGTCTTTTCACACCTTAGTAGTTCATTTCTTTTTATTTCTGAAGAGTATTCAATTGTATGAATGTTTCAGAGTTAGTTTATCCATTACGCTATTGTAGGATATCTGACATCTTGGTTACTTCCAATCTTTGTTGGTTATGTGTAAGCTGCTGTAAACATTCATGTGCAGGATTTGAGTGGATTTAAGTTTTCAGCTCATTTGGGTATATACCAAAGAATGCAATTGCAATTGCCAGATCATATGGTAAACCTATGTTTAGTTTTGCAGGAATTTGCAAAACTGACTTCCAAAGTGACTGTACCTTTTGCATTCCCAGCAGCAATCAATGAGAGTTCCTGATGCTCCATATCCTCGCCAGCATTTGGTGGTGTCAACGTTTGGATTTGAGCCAGTCTAATAGATGTGTAGTGGTAACTTATCGTTGTTTTAGTTTGAATTCCCTAGTGACATATGGTGTTGAGCATCTTTTCAGATGTTTATTTTTGCTACCTTTATAGCAAAGGGCAGATACAGACAATGGACTGCAGGGAAAGAGCTTGCTTGCTATGATGATCGGAAGCCACAAGCAGAGATGATCTCAGGGTTAACTGGGCATCAACTGTGCCTTCTCCTGTCAGACAAAATGTAGTCTACCTGAGTTTTGACTGGAAACACAGAATATCTGGTTGTCCATAAATATTTCTTCCTGAGGCTTGAGGTTTATGTATGTTTTGAGCAAAAGGCAGTATCACCCCAATATATAAGCAGATTGGGATACAACAGGTAATGACTGTCAGAGATGTTGAGAGTCCACACTGACTGGATGGTGTCACTGGCTGCGCATGTCTTTCTCATTATGGACTTTCACTTTTCATTAGCCACATGAAAGGCCAATGAGATAGGCTACATCTCATTTTTCTCTTGAGGATCTCTATTACTGAGAAATTTTTGTATGCTGGGCTATGCTGGGTTCATAATATGACTACACATACCAGGTGTGTGTTTGTTCCTTCCCTAAAATGCTCAGTTTAGCTGGGGCTCTAGAGGTAAATACTACTAGGTTTCCATTTTAGAGAGTTGAAGATCTGAGGTCTGGAGAGGTTAGTTTGTAGAAAGTTATGTTTAATAAGCAGCAAGACCATATGGCCAGGTCAGATAAGCTGCCTTCAGATTTTACTCTTGAACTTCTAGTGGATAATATCTTTTCATTATAGAAAATAAAAGAGTGAACTTAGATTTATTTTTTTCAAAATCGTTGACCATAGGAGTTCTTTCAAGGTATGATGAAAAGCAATAATTGTCTCATTTTACATTACCTTTAATTATTGCTCACCAGAAATTGATCATCCATTCAGCAACCTTTTACATCCCTCTCGGCCTTATTATGCCTGGGCAGGCTTCACTGTGAATAAGAGGTCCAAGATTCAGAAATATCGTTAACTTGCAATGCTTGGTCACAGGTATCCAAATGAAAAATATTTTGTTCATTAGCCATATGGACTCATAAGGTAAACTACAGGCAGAGACACAAAATATGGAAAAAAGAAAGGGCTATCAGAAGCACTGTGTCTCCTTACATTTTGTATTTCTATTCATTTGCATCTAGAATCATGAGGAATTTGAGCAAATAGGAAATGCAAAGTCCTAATCAAAGCATACTCACATTTCAGTTATCTGCATTATTGTACATTTAAATTTGTAATACATACATAGGTTATACAATTCAATAGGTATAAAAAATGTTAAGTAACTTTTTCTCTCACGTATCCCATTCAGTAGATCTCTTTAAAGTCAACATTTTAATGTTATTGTGCATACTTTCATCAATTATTCTCTTTATTTTTTTTTTTTTTTTTTGGAGCTAGAGTGTCTCGGCCTGTCACCCAGGCTGGAGTGCAATGGTGAGATCTCAGCTCACTGCCACATCCGCCTCTTGGCCTTTTTTCTTTTTTTAATGGAGATAGGGGCTAACTATGTTGCCAAGACTGTAGGCTGTCCTTGAACTCCTGGGCTCAAGCAATCCTCCTGCCTCAGCCTTCCAAAGTGTTGGAAGTACAGGTGTGAGCCACCACTCCTGGCCCAAGTGTTTACTTTTTGTTTGTTTGTTTGTTTGATTTTTAGCCTTGGGTTTTCGCCGTGCTAGCCAGGTTGCATTTGAACCTCTGACCTCATGATTCTCCCGTCTTAGCCTCCCAAAGTGCTGAAATTACAGACGTGACCCACAACTTCCAGGGGTGGATATCTGCCATCTTCTCCTTGCTTCTCTTTGTAATTTTATTATGTATTTTCTTTTCTTTTCTTTCTTTTTTTTTTTTTTTGGAGATGGAACCTCGCTGTTTCACCCATGCTGGAATGCAGTGGCGTGATCTTGGCTCACTGCAGCCTCATCCTCCTGTATAGCTGGGATTACAGGCATGGGCTACATGCCACCATGCCTGGATAATTGTTGCATTTTTAGTAAAGACGGCGTTTTGCATGTTGGCCAGGCTGGTGTTGAACTCCTGACCTCAGTGTCTCTCCTTATTATGTATTTTTAATATGCCTAAAGTAAAGCCTGATTTTGCCTGGTTTTTCTTTTACATAATTGGAGTAATAGTCTGTATCCTGTTGCATCTGCCTTCTTTTACTCAATACTAAGTTTTGAAGATTCACACTTAGCATTGTGTCTGCATTCTATTAGAACTGTACACCAGCCAGGCATGGTGGCTCATGCCTATAATCCCAGCACTTTGGGAAGCTGAGGCAGGCAGATCACTTGATGTCAGCAATTCCTGACCAGCCTAACCAACATGGAGAAAACCCACCTCTACTAAAAATACAAAAATTAGCCAGTCATGGTGGCACGCACCTGTAGTCCCAGTTACTCAAGAGGCTGAGGCAGGAGAATAGCTTGAACCCGTGAGGCGGAGGTTGCAGTGAGCCGAGATTAGGCCACGGCATGCCAGCCTGGGCAACAAAGGGGGAATCTGTCTTAAAAAAAAAAAAAAAGGCAGGTGTGGGGGTGTGTGCCTATAATCCCAGGTACTTGGGAGACTGAGGCAGGATTATCCCTTGAACCTTGGAGGTGGAGGTTGCAGTGAGCCGAGATCATGACCTCTATTCCAGCCTGGGCAACACAGTGAGACTCAGTCTCAAAAAAAAAAAAAAAATGCTAGGCACGGTGGCTCACACCTGAAATCCCAGTACTTTGGGAGGCCAAGGCAGGTGGATCACCTGAGGTCAGGTGTTTGAGACCAGCCTTACCAACATGGTGAAACCCGTCTCTACTAAAAATACAAAAATTTGCCAGGAGTGGCGGCATGTACCTGTAATCCCAGCTATCAGGAAGCTAAGACAGGGGAAATGCTTGAACTCAGGAGGCATAGGTTGCAGTAAGCTGAGATCATGCCGCTGCACTCCAACCTGAGCAACTAAGCAAGACTCTATCTCGAAAAATATATATTAAAAATACATTACACTAGTGTGTATCCCTTCATTGTCGATGGACATGTGGGTTGTGTCATTTTTGTCAGTTACAAATGATGCTGTTGTGAATACTTTTGTATTTCTATTGGTTACCAATAGTGTGTATTTATCTACACTATAAAGCAAGAGGTAAAACCATAGGTGACAGGGTAACATACCTTCAGTTTTACTAGGTATTACTGGTTTCATCCCAGTGTTAACACACCAACCGACAGTCTTCCAAGGTCTGACAATTCCCAAACCTTCGCATTCGTTGATACTTAATTTTGTCAAAATTTTAATTTGAGTCTTTTGGTCGGTATGTGCAATGATTGTGATATTAATTTACCGGGCATTTTCTTCTCTGTAACAGGCCCTGTCAAGCTATATGTGTGGTGTGGCAGGGGTAGGAGCCCCTAGAGGTAGCATGGACTCTGAAATCCTGCATCATTCTATGTAAAAAAGTTTGTGGGGCAGTAACTTTTTTTTTTTTTTTTGAGACAGAGTTTTGCTCTTGTTGCCCAGAATGAAGTGCAATGGCATGACCTCATCTCAATGCAACATTTACCTCCCAGGTTCAAGTGATTCTCCTGTCTCAGCCTCCCAAGTAGCTGGGATTGCAGGCATGCACTACCACACCTGGCAAATTTTTTTGTATTTAGTAAAGATGGAGTTTCACCATGTTCATCAGGCTGTTCTTGAACTCCTGATCTCAGGTGATCCACTCACCTCAGTCACCCAAAGTGCTGGGATTACAGGCATGCAGCACTGTGCCCTGATATTTCCTGTGTACAGTGTTGTAGCCAGGGTGCAAAGTCACTTCTTAATGATTATATCATCTAAATATTATATCTTCTTGCTTCCCTTTGAGATATGCTCATTACTCCATACAACTAAATAATGTCAATTACTCTTGAGGGGGCATAAAATCCTCACTGTCTAATCATGGGTCCTTTCAAATTATTTGTTGGCTTGTGTTAAAATATGAAAAAGAGAATATAGATTTTGTTTTCTTCTTACTGCTTAACAAAATGTCATATATACCTCCTGGCCTGTTGCCAAACCAAGAAGAGTCACTTGAATAATGAACAAGACAGGAGGGAAACCATATTGATAATTTATCATTACACTATCATCACACACATGGAACTCATCAATTATGCTTATCAAACAATTGGATCGAAAAAGAAAAGTTAGGTTGAGGGGGCGGAACAAGATGGCCAAATAGGAACAGCTCCAGTCTCCAACTCCCAGTGCGAGTGACACAGACGACCGGTGAATTCTGCATTTTCAACTGAGGTACTGGGGTCATCTCACTAGGGAGTGCCGGACAATCACTGCTGGTCAGCTGCTGCAGCCTGACCAGCGAGAGCTGAAGCAGGGCGAGGCATCCCCTCACCTGGAAGCGCAAGGGGGAAGGAAATCCTTTTTCCTAGCCAGGGGAACTGAGACACACAACACCTGGAAAATCGGGTAACTCCCACCACAATACTGCGCTTTAAGGAAACAGGCACACCAGGAGAATATATCCCACACCTGGCCGGGAGGGTCCCATGCTCACGAAGCCTCCCTCATTGCTAACTCAGCAGTCTGCGGCCATCTATCCGCAAGGCAGCAGCGAGGCTGGGGGAGGGGCGCCCGCCATTGCTGAGGCTTAAGTAGGTAAACAAAGCCGCTGGGAAGCTCGAACTGGGTGGAGCTCACAGCAGCTCAAGGAAGCCTGCCTGTCTCTGTAGACTCCACCTCTGGGGACAGCCCACAGCTGAAATTCAATGGGGAAGCAGCGGGGACCGGTGCAGACACGAACGACTCTGTCTGACAGCTTTGAGGAGAGCCGTGGATCTCCCAACGTGGAGGTGGAGATCGAGAACGGACAGACTGCCTGCTCAGGTGGGTCCCTCCCTGAGCCTAGCTGAGCTGGGAGACATCCCCACTAGGGGCAGTCTGACACCCCACACACACAGGGTGGAGTCACCCCTGAGAGGAAACTTCCAAAGGAAGAATCAGACAGGTACACTCGCTGTTCAGCAATATTCTATTTCGGCAAACTCTGCTGCTGATATCCAGGCAAACAGGGTCTGGAGTGGACCTCAAGCAATCTCCAACAGACCAACAGACAGTCCTTCTGACTGTCAGATGGAAAACTATCAAACAGGAAGGACACCTATACCAAAACCCCATCAGTACGTCACCATCATCAAAGACCAGAAGCATAAAACCACAAAGATGGGGAAGAAGCAGGGCAGAAAAGCTGGAAATTCAAAAAATAAGAGCGCATCTCCCCCTGCAAAGGAACGCAGCCCATCGCCAGCAACGGATCAAAGCTGGTCAGAGAATGACTTTGACGAGATGAGAGACGAAGGCTTCAGTCCATCAAACTTCTCAGAGCTAATGGAGGAATTACGTACCCAGCGCAAAGAAACTAAAAATCTTGAAAAAAGAGTGGAAGAATTGACAGCTAGACTAATTAATGCAGAGAAGATCATAAACGAAATGACAGAGATGAAAACCATGACACGAGAAATACATGACAAATTCACCAGTTTCAGTAACCGACTCGATCAACTGGAAGAAAGAGTATCAGCGATTGAGGATCAAATGAATGAAATGAAGCGAGAAGAGAAACCCAAAGAAAAAAGAAGAAAAAGAAATGAACAAAGCCTGCAAGAAGTATGGGATTATGTAAAAGACCAAATCTACGTCTGACTGGGGTGCCTTAAAGTGAGGGGGAAAATGGAAACAAGTTGGAAAACACTCTCAGGATATCATCCAGGAGACCTTCCCCAACCTAGTAGGGCAGGCCAACATTCAAATTCAGGAAATACAGAGAACGCCACAAAGATACTCCTCCAGAAGAGCAACTCCAAGACACATAATTGCCAGATTCACCACAGTTGAAATGAAGGAAAAAATCTTCAGGGCAGCCAGAGAGAAAGATCGGGTTACCCACAAAGGGAAGCCCATCAGACTAACAGCAGATCTCTCGGCAGAAACTCTACAAGCCAGAAGAGAGTGGGGGCCAATATTCAACTTCTTAAAGAAAAGAATTTTCAACCCAGAATTTCATATCCAGCCAAACTAAGTTCATCAGTGAAGGAGAAAGAAATCCTTTACAGATAAGCAAATGCTTAGAGATTTTGTCACCACCGGCCTGCCTTACAAGAGACCTGAAGGAAGCCCTAAACATGGAAAGGAACAACCGGTACCAGCCATTGCAAAAACATGCCAAAATGTAAAGACCATCGAGGCTAGGAAGAAACTGCATCAACTAACGAGCAAAATTATCAGTTAATATGATAATGGCAGGATCAAGTTCACACATAACAATATTAACCTAAAATGTAAATGGACTAAATGCTCCAATTAAAAGACACAGACTGGCAAAATGGATCCAGAGTCAAGACCCATCAGTCTGCTGTATTCAGGAGATCCATCTCACATGCAGAGACACTAATAGGCTCAAAATAAAGGGATGGAGGAAGATCTACCAAGCAAATGGAGAACAAATAAAAGCAGGGGTTGCAATCTTAGTCACTGATAAAACAGACTTTAAACCCTCAAAGATCAAAAGAGACAAAGAAGGCCATTACATAATGGTAAAGGGATCAATTCAACAGGAAGAGCTAACTCTCCTATATATAGATGCACCCAATACAGGAGCACCAGATTCATAAAGCAAGTCCTTAGAGACTTACAAAGAGACTTAGACTCCCATACAATAATAATGGGAGACTTCAACACTCCACTGTCAACATTAGACAGATCAACGAGACAGAAAGTTAACAAGGATATCCAGGAATTGAACTCATCTCTGCACCAAGCGGACCTCATAGACATCTATAGAACTCTCCACCCCAAATCAACAGAATATACATTCTTCTCAGCACCACATCGCATTTATTCCAAAATTGACCACATAATTGGAAGTAAAGCACTCCTTAGCAAATGTCAAAGAACAGAAATTATAACAAACTGTCTCTCAGACCACAGTGCAATCAAACTAGAACTCAGGACTAAGAAACTCAATCAAAACTGCTCAACTACATGGAAACTGACAACCTGCTCCTGAATGACTACTGGGTACATAACGAAATGAAAGCAGAAATAAAGATGTCCTTTGAAACCAATGAGAACAAATACAACATACCAGAATCTCTGGGACACATTTCAAGCAGTGTGTAGAGGGAAATTTATAGCACTAAATGCCCACAAGAGAAAGCAGGAAAGATCTAAAATTGACACTCTAACATCACAATTAAAAGAACTAGAGAGGCAAGAGCAAACACATTCAAAAGCTAGCAGAAGGCAAGAAATAACTAAGATCAGAGCAGAACTGAAGGAGATAGAGACACAAACATCCCTCCAAAAAATCAATGAATCCAGGAGTTGGTTTTTTGAAAAGATCAACAAAATTGACAGACCGCTAGCAAGACTAATAAAGAAGAAAAGAGAGAGGAATCAAATAGATGCAATAAAAAATGGTAAAGGGGATATCACCACTGACCCCTCAGAAATACAAACCACCATCAGAGAATACTATAAATGCCTCTATGCAAATCAACTAGAAAACCTAGAAGAAATGGCTAATTTCCTGGACACTTACACTATCCCAAGACTAAACCAGGAAGAAGTGGAATTCCTGAATAGACCAATAGCAGGCTCTGAAATTGAGGCAACAATTAATAGCCTACCCACCAAAAAAAGTCCAGGACAAGATGGATTCACAGCTGAATTCTACCAGAGGTACAAGGAGGAGCTGGTACCATTCCTTCTGAAACTATTCCAATCAATAGAAAAAGAGGAATCCTCCCTAACTCATTTTATGAGGCCAATATCATCCTGATACCAAAGCCTGGCAGAGACACAACAAAAAAGAGAATTTTAGACCATATCCCTGATGAACATCGATGCAAAAATGCTCAATAAAATACTGGCAAACCGGATTCAGCAGCATATGAAAAGCTTATCCACCATGATGAAGTGGGCTTCATCCCTGGATGCAAGGCTGGTTCAACATTCGCAATTAAATAACGTGATCCAGCATATCAATAGAACCAAAAACAAGAACCACATGATTATCTCAATAGATGCAGAAAAGGCTTTTCACAAAATTCAACAGCTCTTTATGCTAAAAACGCTCAATAAATTCGGTATTGATGGAACGTACCTCAAAATAATAAGAGTTATTTATGACAAACCCACAGCTAATATCATACTGAATGGGCAAAAACTGGAAAATTCCCTTTGAAAACTGGCACAAGACAGGGATGCCCTCTCTCACCACTCCTATTCAACATAGTGTTGGAAGGTCTGGCTAGGGCAATCAATCAAGAGAAAGAAATCAAGGGTATCCAGTTAGGAAAAGAAGAAGTCAAATTGTCCATGTTTGCAGAAGACATGATTGTATATTTAGAAAACCCCATGGTCTCAGCCCAAAATCTCCTTAGGCTGATAAGCAACTTCAGCCAAGTCTCAGGATACAAGATTAATGTGCAAAAATCACAAGCATTTTTATACACCAGTCACAGACAAGCAGAGAGCCAAATCAGGAATGAACTTCCATTCACAATTGCTTCAAGGAGAATAAAATATCTAGGTATCCAACTTACAAGGGATGCAAAGGACCTCTTCAAGGAGAACTACAAACCACTGCTCAGTGAAATCAAAGGGGACACAAACAAATGGAAGAACATACCATGCTCATGGATAGGAAGAATCAATATCGTGAAAATGGCCATACTGCCCAAGGTTATTTATAGATTCAATGCCATCCCCATCAAGCTACCAATGACTTTCTTCACAGAATTGGAAAAAACGGCTTTAAAGTTCATATGGAACCAAAAAAGAGCCCACATTGCCAAGACAATCCGAAGTCAAAAGGACAAAGCTGGAGGTGTCACGCTACCTGACTTCAAACTATACTAAAAGGCTACAGTAACCAAAACAGCATGGTACTGGTACCAAAACAGAGATATAGACCAATGGAACAGAACAGAGTCTTCAGAAATAATACCACACATCTACAGCCATCTGATCTTTGACAACCTGAGAGAAACAGAAATGGGGAAAGGAGTCCCTATTTAATAAATGGTGCTGGGAACATTGGCTAGCCATAAGTAGAAAGCTGAAACTGGATCCTTTCCTTACCCTTTATACGAAGATTAATTCAAGATGGATTAGAGACTTAAATGTTAGGCCTAATACCATAAAAACCCTAGAAGAAAATCTAGGTAGTACCATTCAGGAGATAGGCATGGGCAAGGACTTCATGTCTAAAACACCAAAAGCAATGGCAGCAAAAGCCAAAATTGACAAAATGGGATCTAATTAAGCTAAAGAGCTTTTGCATAGCAAAAGAAACTACCATCAGATTGAACAGGCAACCTACAGATTGGAAGAAAATTTTTGCAACCTACTCATCTGACAAAGGGCTAATATCCAGAATCTACAAAGAACTCAAACAAATCTACAAGAAAAAAACAAACAACCCCATCACAAAGTGGACAAAGGACATTTCTCAAAAGAAGACATCCATACAGCCAACAGACACATGAAAAAATGCTCATCATCACTCGCCATCAGAGAAATGCAAATCAAAACTACAATGATACCATCTCACACCAGTCATAATGGCAATCATTAAGAAGTCGGAAACAACAGGTGTTGGAGAGGATGTGGAGAAATAGGAACACTTTTACCCTGTTGATGGGATTGTAAACTAGTTCAACCATTATGGAAAACAGTATGGCAATTCCTCAAGGATCTAGAACTAGATGTACCATATGACCCAGCCATCCCACTACTGGGTATATACCCAAAAGATTATAAATTACTCTACCAGAAAGATACATGCACACGTATGTTTATTGTGGCACTATTCACAATAGCAAAGACTTGGAATCAGCCCAAATATCCATCTATGACAGACTGGATTAAGAAAATGTGGCATATATACACCATGGAATACTATGCAGCCATCAAAAAGGACGAGTTTGCGTCCTTTGTAGGGACATGGATGCAGCTGGAAACCATCATTCTTAGCAAACTATCACAAGAAGAGAAAACCAAACACCGCATGTTCTCACTCATAGGTGAGAACTGAACAATGAGATCACTTGGACTCGGGAGGGGGAACATCACACACTGGGGCCTATCATGGGGAGGGGGGAGGAGGGAGGGATTGCATTGGGGAGTTATACATGATATAAATGATGAATAGATGGGTGCTGACGAGTTGATGGGTTCAGCACACCAACATGGCATAAGTATACATATGTAACAAACCTGCATGTTATGCACATGTACCCTAGAACTTAAAGCATAATAAAAATAAAAAATAAAAAATAAAAAATATTGGACATTTGTGCAAAAGTGTAAAGAGAATATAGAAGATGTCTCAACTGAATAGTAAATGCTACAGAAAATAATAACAACAACAAAAAAAAGACACTGTTAAGACGTGAACACAAATTCAGAGATTCAGGACCACAAAGGGCTAAGTTAAGGGGAAAAGAGTTATCAATATTTTCTTATTCATTATGGAGAGCAGGATGAATTCTTAAAAGGTCAAGTAATTGTGAGTCTGATATATCTGTTGATAATTTGCATTTCTAATGTTGTAAATGGTTGTGTATTTATAGTTGTTATTTCTATTTCCTTTAGACTTGTGACCATGAGTTTGATCGCAAACTATGTGTGTTCATCATATTATGTGTTAACATCTCACTCTGTCATCCAGGCTGGAGGTGCAGTAGTATAATCACATGTCACTGCAGCCTCGACATCTCCAGGCTCAGGTGATCCTCCTGCCTCAGCCTCCCAAGTAGCGGGGACTATAGGCTCGAGCCACCATGCCTGGCTAATTTTTGTATTTTTTTTTAGAGATGGGGTTTTGATATGTTGCTGGGGCTGGTCTCAAACTCCTGGACTCAAGCAATCTGCCCACCTTGGTCTCCCAAAGTGCTGAAATGACAGGCATTCACCACTGCCCCTGGCCTGTTTTCATTTTTTTAATTGACTGATTCATTCAGACACATAATTATCAAGTCAAATCTCACTATTTCCTTAGCATTTCCCTTCAGTTTAGCTTAGAAAACCCATTCCTAAGTTAATATTTTAAAACATATACAATTAGTTGTGTGGCACACACATGTGCCTCCACACCAGCTTACATTTATCTTTAAA
>NW_022681194.1:0-23750 GCF_009764315.1 Trachypithecus francoisi | reverse complement strand
TCTGTGTCGCTCGCGCTGGGAGTTGGGAACTGGAGCTGCTTCCTATTCGGCCATCTTGCTCGCACTACCTGATATCGACTTCTTTTTTCACACATTGCTCTCCGTGAGTAGCTCCCCAAATATCAGTTTGTAGACTCCTTCAGAACTGTGTTAGCAATCTTCCACGAAGGAAGAATGGACGAACTCTATGCAGAGAAGTAACACATCAGAAAAGCAAGTCTCAGAAAGCTTCTCTCTAGTTATTATAGGAGGAGATTTCCTTATTCACCATGGGCCCCAATGAGCTCCGGAATAACACTTTGCAGGGTCACGAAAAGAGTGTTAGCCGACTGCTTCATGAGCCTAAGTTGTAATTCTGTGAGATAAATTCACAAGCACAAAGAAGTTTCTCTGAAAGCTTCTTTCACGTTTTGAACTAGTGAGATTCCTTTATCAGCGAAGGCCTCAATGTGAGCCAAAGTAGCCTTCTCAGGTTCCTCAAACAACAGTGTTAATGGACTGTTCCAGGAAACATAAGTGTAACTCTGTGGATTAATTCACAGCTCACCAAGAAGAGTTCTAAGAAAGCTTCTTTCTGGTTTTCATCGGAGGTTATTTCCCTCTTCCCATAAGCTTCACTGCAGTAAGTGTCCCATTGCAGATTTCCAAAACAAACTGGTTAGGGAAACTGAACACTGAAGAGAAGGTGCAACTCTGGAGTTACATTCATGCATTGAAGTGCTTTTTCCCCAAAAAGTTCTTTCTTCCAGTTTTTCTGTGAAGATACTTCTTTTTCCCCAATTGCTCTCCGTGAGCTCCCAAATATCAGTTTGTAGAATCCTTGAGAAACTGTGTTAGCAAACTCTTCCACGAAGGGAAGAATGGAACTCTATGGAGTGAAGTAACACATCGAGAAAGCAAATGTCTCAGAAAGCTTCTCTCTAGTTATTATAGGAGGAGATTTCCTTATTCACCATGGGCCCCAATGAGCTCCAAATATCACTTTGAAGGTTCCACGAAAAGAGTGGTAGCAAACTGCTTCATGAGGCCTAAGTGTAATTCTGTGAGATGAATTCACAGAGCACGAAAGAAGTTCTCTGAAATCTTCTTCACGTTTTGAAACTAGTGAGATTTCCTTTATCAGCATAGGCCTCAATGCGATCCAAAGTAGCCCTTCTCAGGTTCTCAAACACAGTGTTAATGGACTGTTCCAGGAAACATAAGTGGAACTCTGTGAGATTAATTCACAGCTCACCAAGAAGTTTCTAAGAAGCTCCTTTGGTTTTCATCGGAGGTTATTCTCTTCACCATAAGTTCACTGCAGTAAGGTCCCATTTCAGATTTCAAAACTGTGTTAGAAACCTGAACACTGAAGAGAACGTGTAAACTCTGTGAGTTACATTCATGCATTGAAGTGGCCTTTTTCCAAAAAGTTCTTTCCAGTTTTTCTGTGAAGATACTTCTTTTTCCACCATTGCTTCCGTGAGCTCCCAAATATCAGTTTGTAGAATCCCGTGAGAACTGTGTTAGCAAACTCTTCCACGAAGGGAAGAATGGACTCTATGTAGTGAAGTAACACATCAGAAAGCAATGTTCTCAGAAGCTTCTCTTAGTTATCTATAGGAGGAGATTTCCTTATTCACCATGGGCCCCAATGAGCTCCAAAATATCACTTTGCAGGTTCACGAAAAAGGTGTTAGCAAACTGCTTACTGGAGGCCTAAGTTGTAATTGTGTGAGATGAATTCACAGAGCACAAAGATGTTTCTCTGAAAGCTTCTTTCACGTTTGAACTCGTGAGATTTCCTTTATCAGGGTAGCTCCTAATGCGATCCAAAGTAGCCCTTCTCAGGTTCCTCAAACACAGTGTTAATGGACTGTTCCAGGAAACATAAGTGTAACTCTGCGAGATTGAATTCACAGCTCACCAACAAGTTTCTAAGAAAGCTTTTTTCTGGTTTTCATCGGAGGTATTTCCTCTTCAACATAAGCTTCACTGCAGTACGTGTCCCATTGCAGATTTCCAAAATATTGTGTAGGAAAACTGAACACTGAAGAGAACGTGGTAACTCTGTGAGGTACATTCATGCATGAAGTGCTTTTCCCCAAAAAGCTTCTTTCCAGTTTTTCTGTGAAGATACTTCTTTTTCCCACCATTGCTCTCGTGAGCTCCCAAATATCAGTTTGTAGAATCCTTGAGAACTGTGTTAGCAAACCTTCCACGAAGGGAAGAATGGAACTCTCTGTAGTGAAAGTAACACATCAGAAAGCAATGTCTCAGAAAGCTTCTCTCTAGTTATTATAGGAGGAGATTTCTTATTTACCATGGGCCCCAATGATCTCCAAAATATCACTTTGCAGGTTCCAGAAAGAGTGTTAGCAAACTGCTTCATGAGGCTAAGTTGTAATCTGTGAGATGAATTCACAGACACAAGAAGTTCTCTGAAAGCTTCTTTCACGTTTTGAACTAGTGAGATTTCATTTATCAGCGTGGCCTCAATGCCATCCAAAGTAGCCCTTCTCAGGTTCTTCAAACACAGTGTTAATGGACTGTTCCAGGACACATAAGTGTAACTCTGTGAGAGATTCACAGCTCACAAGAAGTTTCTAAGAAAGCTTCTTTCTGGTTTTCATCGGAGGTTATTCCCTCTTCACATAGCTCACTGCAGTAAGTGTCCCATTGCAGATTGCCAAAAAGCTGTGTTAGGAAATGAACATGAAGAGAACGTGTAACTCTGTGAGTTACATTTCATGCATTGAAGTGCTTTTTCCCAAAAAGCTTCTTTCCAGTTTTTCTGTGAAGATACTTCTTGTCCCCCATTGCTCTCCGTGAGCTCCCAAATATCAGTTTGTAGAATCCTTGAGAACTGTGTTAGCAAACTCTTCCACGAAGGGACGAATGGAATCTATGTAGTGAGTAACACATCAGAAAGCAATGTCTCAGAAAGCTTCTCTCTAGTTATTATAGGAGGAAATTCTTATTTACCATGGGCCCCAATGATCTCCAAATATCACTTTGCAGGTTCCACGAAAAGATGTTGTTAGCAAATGTCTTCCTGAGGCCTAAGAAGTATGTAAGCTGATGATGAATTCACAGAGCGACACACAAAGAATTTCTCTGAAAGCTTCTTCACGTTTTGAACTAGTGAGATTTAATTATCAGCGTAGGCCTCAATGCGATCCAAAGTAGCCCTTCTCAGGTTCCTCAAACACAGTGTTAATGGACTGTTCCGGACACATAAGTGTAACTCTGTGAGATTAATTCACAGCTCACCAAGAAGTTTCTAAGAAAGCTTCTTTCTGGTTTTCATCGGAGGTTTATTTCCTCTCACCATAAGCTTCACTGCAGTAAGTGTCCCATTTCAGATTTCCAAAAAACTGTGTTAGGAAATGAACACTGAAGAGAACGTGTAACTCTGTGAGTTACATTCATGCATTGAAGTGCTTTTTCCCAAAAAGCTCTCTTCCAGTTTTTCTGTGAAGATACTTCTTTTTTCCACCATTGCTCTCCGTGAGCTCCCAAATATCAGTTGTAGACTCCTTCAGAACTGTGTTAGCAAACTCTTCCACGAAGGGAAGAATGGAACTCTATGCAAAGTGAAGTAACACATCAGAAGCAATGTCTCAGAAAGCTTCTCTCTAGTTATTATAGGAGGAGATTTCCTTATTCACCCCATGGGCCCCCATGAGCTCCGAAATAACACTTTGCAGGTTCCACGAAAAGGTGTTAGCCGACTGCTTCATGAGGCCTAAGTTGTAATCTGTGAGATAAATTCACAGAGCACAAAGAAGTTTCTCTGAAAGCTTCTTTCACGTTTTGAACTAGTGAGATTTCCTTTATCAGCGAGGCCTCAATGTGAGCCAAAGTAGCCCTCTCAGGTCCTCAAACACAGTGTTAATGGACTGTTCCAGGAAACATAAGTGTAACTCTGTGAGATTAATTCACAGCTCACCAAGAAGTTTCTAAGAAGCTTCTTTCTGGTTTTCATCGGAGGTTATTTCCCTCTTCACATAAGCTTCACTGCAGTAAGTGTCCCATTGCAGATTTCCAAAAAACTGTGTTAGGAAAATGAACACTGAAGAGAAGGTGTAACTCTGTGAGTTACATTCATGCATGAAGTGCTTTTTCCAAAAAGCTTCTTTCCAGTTTTTCTGTGAAGATACTTCTTTTTCACACATTGCTCTCCGTGAGCTCCCCAAATATCAGTTTGTAGAATCCTTGAGAACTGTGTTAGCAAACTCTTCCACGAAGGGAAGAATGGAACTCTATGTAGTGAAGGAACACATCAGAAAGCCATGTCTCAGAAAAGCTTCTCTCTAGTTATATAGGAGGAGATTTCCTTATTCACCATGGGCCCCAATGAGTCCCAAATATCACTTTGCAGGTTCACGAAAAGAGTGTTAGCAACTGCTTCATGAGGCCTAAGTTGTAATTCTGTGAGATGATTCACAGAGCACAAAGAAGTTTCTCTGAAATCTTCTTCACGTTTTGAACTAGTGAGATTTCCTTTATCAGTGTAGGCCTCAATGCGATCCAAAGTAGCCCTTCTCAGGTTCTTCAAACACAGTGTTAATGGACTGTTCCAGGAAACATGAGTGTAACTCTGTGAGATTAATTCACAGCTCACCAAGAAGTTTCTAAGAAAGCTCCTTTCTGGTTTTCATCGGAGGTTATTTTCCTCTTCACCATAAGCTTCACTGCAGTAAGTGTCCCATTTCAGATTTCCAAAAAACTGTGTTAGGAAACTGAACACTGAAGAGAACGTGTAACTCTGTGAGTTACATTCATGCATTGAAGTGCTTTTTCCCAAAAAGCTTCTTTCCAGTTTTTCTGTGAAGATACTTCTTTTTCCACCATTGCTCTCCGTGAGCTCCCAAATATCATTTGTAGAATCCTTGAGAACTGTGTTAGCAAAACTCTTCCACGAAGGGAAGAATGGAACTCTATGTAGTGAAGTAACACATCAGAAAGCAATGTCTCAGAAAGCTTCTCTCTAGTTATTATAGGAGGAGATTTCCTTATTCACCATGGGCCCCAATGAGCTCCAAATATCACTTTGCAGGTTCCACGAAAAGAGTGTTAGCCAAACTGCTTCATGAGGCCTAAGTTGTAATTCTGTGAGATGAATTCACAGAGCACAAAGAAGTTTCTCTGAAAGCTTCTTTCGCGTTTTGAACTGTGAGATTTCCTATCAGCGCAGGCCTCAATGCGATCACCAAGTAGCCCTTCTCAGGTTCCTCAAACACAGTGTTATGGACTGTTCCAGGAAACATAAGTGTAACTCTGTGAGATTAATTCACAGCTCACCAAGAAGTTTCTAAGAAAGCTTCTTTCTGGTTTTCATCGGAGGTTATTTCCCTCTTCACCATAAGCTTCACTGCAGTAAGTGTCCCATTGCAGATTTCCAAAAAACTGTGTTAGGAAACTGAACACTGAAGAGAACGTGTAACTCTGTGAGTTACATTCATGCATTGAAGTGCTTTCCCCCAAAAGCTTCTTTCCAGTTTTTCTGGTGAGATATTTCTTTTTCCACCATTGCTCTCCGTGAGCTCCCAAATATCAGTTTGTAGACTCCTGAGAACTGTGTTAGCAAATTCTTCCACGAAGGGAAGAATGGAACTCTATGTAGTGAAGTAACACATCAGAAAGCAATGTCTCAGAAAGCTTCTCTCTAGTTATATTGGAGGAGATTTCCTATTCACCATGGGCCCCAATGAGCTCCCAAATATCACTTTGCAGGTTCCACGAAAAGAGTGTTAGCAACTGCTTCATGAGGCCTAAGTTGGAATTCTGTGAGATGAAATTCACAGAGCACAAAGGTGTTTCTCTGAAAGCTTCTTTCACGTTTTGAACTAGTGAGATTTCCTTTATCAGCGTAGGCCTCAATGCGATCCAAGTAGCCCTTCTCAGGTTCCTCAAACACAGTGTTAATGGACTGTTCCAGGAAACATAAGTGTAACTCTGTGAGATTAATTCACAGCTCACCAAGAAGTTTCTAAGAAAGCTTCTTTCTGGTTCATCGGAGGTTATTTTCCTCTTCACCATAAGCTTCACTGCAGTAAGTGTCCCATTGCAGATTTCCAAAAAACTGTGTTAGGAAACTGAACACTGAAGAGAACGTGTCTCTGTGAGTTACATTCATGCATTGAAGTGCTTTTTCCCAAAAAGCTTCTTTCCAGTTTTTCTGTGAAGATACTTCTTTTTCCACCATTGCTCTCCGTGAGCTCCCAAATATCAGTTTGTAGACTCCTTGAGAACTGTGTTAGCAAACTCTTCCACGAAGGGAAGAATGGAACTCTATGTAGTGAAGTAACACATCAGAAAGCAATGTCTCAGAAAGCTTCTCTCTAGTTATTATAGGAGGAGATTTCCTTATTCACCATGGGCCCCAATGAGCTCCCAAATATCACTTTGCAGGTTCCACGAAAAGAGTGTTAGCAAACTGCTTCATGAGGCCTAAGTTGTAATTCTGTGAGATGAATTCACAGAGCACAAAGAAGTTTCTCTGAAAGCTTCTTTCGCGTTTTGAACTAGTGAGATTTCCTTTATCAGCGCAGGCCTCAATGCGATCCAAAGTAGCCCTTCTCAGGTTCCTCAAACACAGTGTTAATGGAACGTTCCAGGAAACATAAGTGTAACTCTGTGAGATTAATTCACAGCTCACCAAGAAGTTTCTAAGAAAGCTTCTTTCTGTTTTCATCGGAGGTTATTTCCCTTTCACCATAAGCTTCACTGCAATAAGTGTCCCATTGCAGATTTCAAAAAACTGTGTTAGGAAACTGAACACTGAAGAGAACGTGTAACTCTGTGAGTTACATTCATGCATTGAAGTGCTTTTTCCCAAAAAGCTTCTTCCAGTTTTTCTGTTAGATACTTCTTTTTCCACCATTGCTCTCCGTGAGCTCCCAAATATCAGTTTGTAGACTCCTTCAGAACTGTGTTAGCAAACTCTTCCACGAAGGGAAGAATGGAACTCTAGCAGTGAAGTAAAACATCAGAAAGCAATGTTCAGAAAGCTTCTCGCTAGTTATTATAGGAGGAGATTTCCTTATCACCATGGCCCCAATGAGCTCCCAAATAACACTTTGCAGGTTCCACGAAAAGAGTGTTAGCCGACGGCTTCATGAGGCCTAAGTTGTAATTCTGTGAGATAAATCACAGAGCACAAAGAAGTTTCTCTGAAAGCTTCTTTCGCGTTTTGAACTAGTGAGATTTCCTTATCAGCGAAGGCCTCAATGCGAGCCAAAGTAGCCCTTTCAGGTTCCTCAAACACAGTGTAATGGACTGTTCCAGGAAACATAAGTGTAACTCTGTGAGATTAATTCACAGCTCACCAAGAAGTTTCTAAGAAAGCTTTCTTTCTGGTTTTCATCGGAGGTATTTTTCCTCTCACCATAAGCTTCACTGCAATAAGTGTCCACTTGCAGATTTCCAAAAAAACGGTGTTAGGAAATGAACACTGAAGAGAACGTGTAACTCTGTGAGTTACATTCATGCATTGAAGTGCTTTTCCCCAAAAAGCTTCTTTCCAGTTTTTCTGTGAAGATACTTCTTTTTCCACCATTGCTCTCCGTGAGCTCCCAAATATCAGTTTGTAGAATCCTTGAGAACTGTGTTAGCAAACTCTTCCACGAAGGGAAGAATGGAATTCTATGTAGTGAAGTAACACATCAGAAAGCAATGTCTCAGAAAGCTTCTCTCTTGTTATTATAGGAGGAGATTTAATTATTCACCATGGGCCCCAATGAGCTCCCAAATATCACTTTGCAGGTTCCACGAAAAGAGTGTTAGCAAACTGCTTCATGAGGCCTAAGTTGTAATTCTGTGAGATGAATTCACAGAGCACAAAGAAGTTTCTCTGAAAGCTTCTTTCGCGTTTTGAACTAGTGAGATTTCCTTTATCAGCGCAGGCCTCAATGCGATCCAAGTAGCCCTTCTCAGGTTCCTCAAACACAGTGTTAATGGACTGTTCCAGGAAACATAAGTGTAACTCTGTGAGATTAATTCACAGCTCACCAAGAAGTTTCTAAGAAAGCTTCTTTCTGGTTTTCATCGGAGGTTATTTCCCTCTTCACCATAAGCTTCACTGCAGTAAGTGTCCCATTGCAGATTTCCAAAAAACTGTGTTAGGAAACTGAACACTGAAGAGAACGTGTAACTCTGTGAGTTACATTCATGCATTGAAGTGCTTTTTCCCAAAAAGCTTCTTTCCAGTTTTTCTGTGAAGATACTTCTTTTTCCACCATTGCTCTCCGTGAGCTCCCAAATATCAGTTTGTAGAATCCTTGAGAAATGTGTTAGCAAACTCTTCCACGAAGGGAAGAATGGAACTCTATGTAGTGAAGTAACACATCAGAAAGCAATGTCTCAGAAAGCTTCTCTCTAGTTATTATAGGAGGAGATTTCCTTATTCACCATGGGCCCCAATGAGCTCCCAAATATCACTTTGCAGGTTCCACGAAAAGAGTGTTAGCAACTGCTTCATGAGGCCTAAGTTGTAATTCTGTGAGATGAATTCACAGAGCACAAAGATGTTTCTCTGAAAGCTTCTTTCACGTTTTGAACTAGTGAGATTTCCTTTATCAGCGTAGGCCTCAATGCGATCCAAAGTAGCCCTTCTCAGGTTCCTCAACACAGTGTTAATGGACTGTTCCAGGAAACATAAGTGTAACTCTGTGAGATTAATTCACAGCTCACCAAGAAGTTTCTAAGAAAGCTTCTTTCTGGTTTTCATCGGAGGGTATTTTCCTCTTCACCATAAGCTTCACTGCAGTAAGTGTCCCATTGCAGATTTCCAAAAAACTGTGTTAGGAAACTGAACACTGAAGAGAACGTGTAACTCTGTGAGTTACATTCATGCATTGAAGTGCTTTTTCCCAAAAAGCTTCTTTCCAGTTTTTCTGTGAAGATAGTTCTTTTTCCACCATTGCTCTCCGTGAGCTCCCAAATATCAGTTTGTAGAATCCTTGAGAACTGTGTTAGCAAACTCTTCCACGAAGGGAAGAATGGAACTCTATGTAGTGAAGTAACACATCAGAAAGCAATGTCTCAGAAAGCTTCTCTCTAGTTATTATAGGAGGAGATTTCCTTATTCACCATGGGCCCCAATGAGCTCCCAAATATCACTTTGCAGGTTCCACGAAAAGAGTGTTAGCAAACTGCTTCATGAGGCCTAAGTTGTAATTCTGTGAGATGAATTCACAGAGCACAAAGAAGTTTCTCTGAAAGCTTCTTTCACGTTTTGAACTAGTGAGATTTCCTTTATCAGCGTAGGCCTCAATGCGATCCAAAGTAGCCCTTCTCAGGTTCCTCAAACACAGTGTTAATGGACTGTTCCAGGAAACATAAGTGTAACTCTGTGAGATTAATTCACAGCTCACCAAGAAGTTTCTAAGAAAGCTTCTTTCTGGTTTTCATCGGAGGTTATTTTCCTCTTCACCATAAGCTTCACTGCAGTAAGTGTCCCATTGCAGATTTCCAAAAAACTGTGTTAGGAAACTGAACACTGAAGAGAACGTGTAACTCTGTGAGTTACATTCATGCATTGAAGTGCTTTTTCCCAAAAAGCTTCTTTCCAGTTTTTCTGTGAAGATATTCTTTTTCCACCATTGCTCTCCGTGAGCTCCCAAATATCAGTTTGTAGACTCCTTCAGAACTGTGTTAGCAAACTCTTCCACGAAGGGAAGAATGGAACTCTATGCAGTGAAGTAACACATCAGAAAGCAATGTCTCAGAAAGCTTCTCGCTAGTTATTATAGGAGGAGATTTCCTTATTCACCATGGGCCCCAATGAGCTCCCAAATAACACTTTGCAGGTTCCACGAAAAGAGTGTTAGCCGACGGCTTCATGAGGCCTAAGTTGTAATTCTGTGAGATAAATTCACAGAGCACAAAGAAGTTTCTCTGAAAGCTTCTTTCGCGTTTTGAACTAGTGAGATTTCCTTTATCAGCGCAGGCCTCAATGCGATCCAAAGTAGCCCTTCTCAGGTTCCTCAAACACAGTGTTAATGGACTGTTCCAGGAAACATAAGTGTAACTCTGTGAGATTAATTCACAGCTCACCAAGAAGTTTCTAAGAAAGCTTCTTTCTGGTTTTCATCGGAGGTTATTTTCCTCTTCACCATAAGCTTCACTGCAGTAAGTGTCCCATTGCAGATTTCCAAAAAACTGTGTTAGGAAACTGAACACGGAAGAGACCGTGTAACTCTGTGAGTTACATTCATGCATTGAAGTGCTTTTTCCCAAAAAGCTTCTTTCCAGTTTTTCTGTGAAGATACTTCTTTTTCCACCATTGCTCTCCGTGAGCTCCCAAATATCAGTTTGTAGACTCCTTCAGAACTGTGTTAGCAAACTCTTCCACGAAGGGAAGAATGGAACTCTATGCAGTGAAGTAACACATCAGAAAGCAATGTCTCAGAAAGCTTCTCTCTAGTTATTATAGGAGGAGATTTCCTTATTCACCATGGGCCCCAATGAGCTCCCAAATAACACTTTGCAGGTTCCACGAAAAGAGTGTTAGCCGACTGCTTCATGAGGCCTAAGTTGTAATTCTGTGAGATAAATTCACAGAGCACAAAGAAGTTTCTCTGAAAGCTTCTTTCACGTTTTGAACTAGTGAGATTTCCTTTATCAGCGCAGGCCTCAATGCGAGCCAAAGTAGCCCTTCTCAGGTTCCTCAAACACAGTGTTAATGGACTGTTCCAGGAAACATAGGTGTAACTCTGTGAGATTAATTCACAGCTCACCAAGAAGTTTCTAAGAAAGCTTCTTTCTGGTTTTCATCGGAGGTTATTTCCCTCTTCACCATAAGCTTCACTGCAGTAAGTGTCCCCTTGCAGATTTCCAAAAAACTGTGTTGGGAAACTGAACACTGAAGAGAACGTGTAACTCTGTGAGTTGCATTCATGCATTGAAGTGCTTTTCCCCAAAAAGCTTCTTTCCAGTTTTTCTGTGAAGATACTTCTTTTTCCACCATTGCTCTCCGTGAGCTCCCAAATATCAGTTTGTAGAATCCTTGAGAACTGTGTTAGCAAACTCTTCCACGAAGGGAAGAATGGAACTCTATGTAGTGAAGTAACACATCAGAAAGCAATGTCTCAGAAAGCTTCTCTCTAGTTATTATAGGAGGAGATTTCCTTATTCACCATGGGCCCCAATGAGCTCCCAAATATCACTTTGCAGGTTCCACGAAAAGAGTGTTAGCAAACTGCTTCATGAGGCCTAAGTTGTAATTCTGTGAGATGAATTCACAGAGCACAAAGAAGTTTCTCTGAAAGCTTCTTTCGCGTTTTGAACTAGTGAGATTTCCTTTATCAGCGCATGCCTCAATGTGATCCAAAGAAGCCCTTCTCAGGTTCCTCAAACACAGTGTTAATGGACTGTTCCAGGACACATAAGTGTAACACTGTGAGATTAATTCACAGCTCACCAAGAAGTTTCTAAGAAAGCTCCTTTCTGGTTTTCATCGGAGGTTATTTCCCTCTTCACCACAAGCTTCACTGCAGTAAGTGTCCCATTGCAGATTTCCAAAAAACTGTGTTAGGAAACTGAACACTGAAGAGAACGTGTAACTCTGTGAGTTGCATTCATGCATTGAAGTGCTTTTCCCCAAAAAGCTTCTTTCCAGTTTTTCTGTGAAGATACTTCTTTTTCCACCATTGCTCTCCGCGAGCTCCCAAATATCAGTTTGTAGAATCCTTGAGAACTGTGTTAGCAAACTCTTCCACGAAGGGAAGAATGGAACTCTATGTAGTGAAGTAACACATCAGAAAGCAATGTCTCAGAAAGCTTCTCTCTAGTTATTATAGGAGGAGATTTCCTTATTCACCATGGGCCCCAATGAGCTCCCAAATATCACTTTGCAGGTTCCACGAAAAGAGTGTTAGCCAACTGCTTCATGAGGCCTAAGTTGTAATTCTGTGAGATGAATTCACAGAGCACAAAGAAGTTTCTCTGAAAGCTTCTTTCGCGTTTTGAACTAGTGAGATTTCCTTTATCAGCGCAGGTCTCAATGCGATGCAAAGTAGCCCTTCTCAGGTTCCTCAAACACAGTGTTAATGGACTGTTCCAGGAAACATAAGTGTAACTCTGTGAGATTAATTCACAGCTCACCAAGAAGTTTCTAAGAAAGCTTCTTTCTGGTTTTCATCGGAGGTTATTTTCCTCTTCACCATAAGCTTCACTGCAGTAAGTGTCCCATTGCAGATTTCCAAAAAACTGTGTTAGGAAACTGAACACTGAAGAGAACGTGTAACTCTGTGAGTTACATTCATGCATTGAAGTGCTTTTTCCCAAAAAGCTTCTTTCCAGTTTTTCTGTGAAGATACTTCTTTTTCCACCATTGCTCTCCGTGAGCTCCCAAATATCAGTTTGTAGACTCCTTGAGAACTGTGTTAGCAAACTCTTCCACGAAGGGAAGAATGGAACTCTATGTAGTGAAGTAACACATCAGAAAGCAATGTCTCAGAAAGCTTCTCTCTAGTTATTATAGGAGGAGATTTCCTTATTCACCATGGGCCCCAATGAGCTCCCAAATATCACTTTGCAGGTTCCACGAAAAGAGTGTTAGCAAACTGCTTCCTGAGGCCTAAGTTGTAATTCTGTGAGATGAATTCACAGAGCACAAAGAAGTTTCTCTGAAAGCTTCTTTCACGTTTTGAACTAGTGAGATTTCATTTATCAGCGTAGGCCTCAATGCGATCCAAAGTAGCCCTTCTCAGGTTCCTCAAAAACAGTGTTATTGGACTGTTCCAGCAAACATAAGTGTAACTCTGTGAGATTAATTCACAGCTCACCAAGAAGGTTCTAAGAAAGCTTCTTTCTGGTTTTCATCGGAGGTCATTTCCCTCTTCACCATAAGCTTCACTGCAGTAAGTGTCCCATTTCAGATTTCCAAAAAACTGTGTTAGGAAACTGAACACTGAAGAGAACGTGTAACTCTGTGAGTTACATTCAAGCATTGAAGTGTTTTTTCCCAAAAAGCTTCTTTGCAGTTTTTCTGTGAAGATACTTCTTTTTCCACCATTGCTCTCCGCGAGCTCCCAAATATCAGTTTGTAGACTCCTTGAGAACTGTGTTAGCAAACTCTTCCACGAAGGGAAGAATGGAACTCTATGTAGTGAAGTAACACATCAGAAAGCAATGTCTCAGAAAGCTTCTCTCTAGTTATTATAGGAGGAGATTTCCTTATTCACCATGGGCCCCAATGAGCTCCCAAATATCACTTTGCAGGTTCCACGAAAAGAGTGTTAGCCAACTGCTTCCTGAGGCCTAAGTTGTAATTCTGTGAGATGAATTCACAGAGCACAAAGAAGTTTCTCTGAAAGCTTCTTTCGCGTTTTGAACTAGTGAGATTTCCTTTATCAGCGCAGGCCTCAATGCGATCCAAAGTAGCCCTTCTCAGGTTCCTCAAACACAGTGTTAATGGACTGTTCCAGGAAACATAAGTGTAACTCTGTGAGATTAATTCACAGCTCACCAAGAAGTTTCTAAGAAAGCTTCTTTCTGGTTTTCATCGGAGGTTATTTCCCTCTTCACCATAAGCTTCACTGCAGTAAGTGTCCCATTACAGATTTCCAAAAAACTGTGTTAGGAAACTGAACACTGAAGAGAACGTGTAACTCTGTGAGTTACATTCATGCATTGAAGTGCTTTTTCCCAAAAAGCTTCTTTCCAGTTTTTCTGTGAAGATACTTCTTTTTCCACCATTGCTCTCCGTGAGCTCCCAAATATCAGTTTGTAGAATCCTTGAGAACTGTGTTAGCAAACTCTTCCACGAAGGGAGAATGGAACTCTATGTAGTGAAGTAACACATCAGAAAGCAATGTCTCAGAAAGCTTCTCTCTAGTTATTATAGGAGGAGATTTCCTTATTCACCATGGGCCCCAATGAGCTCCCAAATATCACTTTGCAGGTTCCACGAAAAGAGTGTTAGCAAACTGCTTCCTGAGGCCTAAGTTGTAATTCTGTGAGATGAATTCACAGAGCACAAAGATGTTTCTCTGAAAGCTTCTTTCACGTTTTGAACTAGTGAGATTTCCTTTATCAGCGTAGGCCTCAATGCGATCCAAAGTAGCCCTTCTCAGGTTCCTCAAACACAGTGTTAATGGACTGTTCCAGGAAACATAAGTGTAACTCTGCGAGATGAATTCACAGCTCACCAACAAGTTTCTAAGAAAGCTTTTTTCTGGTTTTCATCGGAGGTTATTTTCCTCTTCACCATAAGCTTCACTGCAGTAAGTGTCCCATTGCAGATTTCCAAAAAACTGTGTTAGGAAACTGAACACTGAAGAGAACGTGTAACTCTGTGAGTTACATTCATGCATTGAAGTGCTTTTTCCCAAAAAGCTTCTTTCCAGTTTTTCTGTGAAGATACTTCTTTTTCCACCATTGCTCTCCGTGAGCTCCCAAATATCAGTTTGTAGAATCCTTGAGAACTGTGTTAGCAAACTCTTCCACGAAGGGAAGAATGGAACTCTATGTAGTGAAGTAACACATCAGAAAGCAATGTCTCAGAAAGCTTCTCTCTAGTTATTATAGGAGGAGATTTCCTTATTCACCATGGGCCCCAATGATCTCCCAAATATCACTTTGCAGGTTCCAAGAAAAGAGTGTTAGCAAACTGCTTCATGAGGCCTAAGTTGTAGTTCTGTGAGATGAATTCACAGAGCACAAAGAAGTTTCTCTGAAAGCTTCTTTCACGTTTTGAACTAGTGAGATTTCATTTATCAGCGTAGGCCTCAATGCCATCCAAAGTAGCCCTTCTCAGGTTCTTCAAACACAGTGTTAATGGACTGTTCCAGGACACATAAGTGTAACTCTGTGAGATTAATTCACAGCTCACCAAGAAGTTTCTAAGAAAGCTTCTTTCTGGTTTTCATCGGAGGTTATTTCCCTCTTCACCATAAGCTTCACTGCAGTAAGTGTCCCATTGCAGATTTCCAAAAAACTGTGTTAGGAAACTGAACACTGAAGAGAACGTGTAACTCTGTGAGTTACATTCATGCATTGAAGTGCTTTTTCCCAAAAAGCTTCTTTCCAGTTTTTCTGTGAAGATACTTCTTTTTCCCCCATTGCTCTCCGTGAGCTCCCAAATATCAGTTTGTAGAATCCTTGAGAACTGTGTTAGCAAACTCTTCCACGAAGGGAAGAATGGAACTCTATGTAGTGAAGTAACACATCAGAAAGCAATGTCTCAGAAAGCTTCTCTCTAGTTATTATAGGAGGAAATTTCTTATTTACCATGGGCCCCATGATCTCCCAAATATCACTTTGCAGTTCCACGAAAAGAGTGTTAGCAAACTGCTTCCTGAGCCTAAGTTGTAATTCTGTGAGATGAATTCACAGAGCACAAAGAAGTTTCTCTGAAAGCTTCTTTCACGTTTTGAACTAGTGAGATTTCATTTAAGCGTAGCCTCAATGCGATCCAAATAGCCCTTCTCAGGTTCCTCAAAAACTTGTTAATGGACTGTTCCAGGACACATAAGTGTAACTCTGTGAGATTAATTCACAGCTCACCAAGAAGTTTCTAAGAAAGCTTCTTTCTGGTTTTCATCGGAGGTTATTTCCCTCTTCTCCATAAGCTTCACTGCAGTAAGTGTCCATTTCAGATTTCCAAAAAACTGTGTTAGGAAACTGAACACTGAAGAAACGTGTAACCTGTGAGTTACATTCATGCATTGAAGTGCTTTTTCCCAAAAAGCTTCTTTCCAGTTTTCGTTAAGATACTTCTTTTTTTTTTTTTTTTTTTTTTTTTAAAGCTTCTTTCTTTTTTTTTTTTTTTATATTATACTTTAAGTTCTAGGGTACATGTGCATGACGTTTATATCATGTATAACTCCCCATGCAATCCCTCCCTCCTCCCCCCTCCCCATGATAGGCCCCAGTGTGTGATGTTCCCCTTCCCGAGTCCAAGTGATCTCATTGTTCAGTTCCCACCTATGAGTGAGAACATGCGGTGTTTGTTTTCTCTTCTTGTGATAGTTTGCTAAGAATGATGGTTTCCAGCTGCATCCATGTCCCTACAAAGGACGCAAACTCATCCTTTTTGATGGCTGCATAGTATTCCATGGTGTATATGTGCCACATTTTCTTAATCCAGTCTGTCACAGATGGACATTTGGGTTGATTCCAAGTCTTTGCTATTGTGAATAGTGCCGCAATAAACATACGTGTGCATGTGTCTTTGTAGTAGAGTAATTTATAATCCTTTGGGTATATACCCAGTAGTGGATGGCTGGGTCATATGGTACATCTAGTTCTAGATCCTTGAGGAATCGCCATACTGTTTTCCATAATGGTTGAACTAGTTTACAATCCCACCAACAGTGTAAAAGTGTTCCTATTTCTCCACATCCTCTCCAACACCTGTTGTTTCCTGACTTCTTAATGATTGCCATTCTAACTGGTGTGAGATGGTATCTCATTGTGGTTTTGATTTGCATTTCTCTGATGGCCAGTGATGATGAGCATTTTTTCATGTGTCTGTTGGCTGTATGGATGTCTTCTTTTGAGAAATGTCTGTTCATATCCTTTCCCCACTTTTTGATGGGGTTGTTTGTTTTTTTCTTGTATATTTGTTTGAGTTCTTGGTAGATTCTGGATATTAGCCCTTTGTCAGATGAGTAGGTTGCAAAAATTTTTTCCCATTCTGTAGGTTGCCTGTTCACTCTGATGGTAGTTTCTTTAGCTGTGCAAAAGCTCTTTAGTTTAATTAGATCCCATGTGTCAATTTTTGCTTTTGCTGCCGTTGCTTTTGGTGTTTTAGACATGAGTCCTTGCCCATGCCTATGTCCTGAATGGTACTACCTAGATTTTCTTCTAGGGTTTTTATGGTATTAGGTCTAACATTTAAGTCTCTAATCCATCTTGAATTAATCTTTGTATAGGGGTAAGGAAAGGATCCAGTTTCAGCTTTCTACTTATGGCTAGCCAATTTTCCCAGCACCATTTATTAAATAGGGAATCCTTTCCCCATTTCTTGTTTCTCTCAGGTTTGTCAAAGATCAGATGGCTGTAGATGTGTGGTATTATTTCTGAGGACTCTGTTCTGTTCCATTGGTCTATATCTCTGTTGTGGTACCAGTACCATGCTGTTTTGGTTACTGTAGCCTTGTAGTATAGTTTGAAGTCAGGTAGCGTGACGCCTCCACTTTGTCCTTTTGACTTAGGATTGTCTTGGCAATGCGGGCTCTTTTTTGGTTCCATATGAACTTTAAAGCCGTTTTTTTTCCAATTCTGTGAAGAAAGTCATTGGTAGCTTGATGGGGATGGCATTGAATCTATAAATCACCTTGGGCAGTATGGCCATTTTCACGATATTGATTCTTCCTATCCATGAGCATGGTATGTTCTTCCATTTGTTTGTGTCCTCTTTGATTTCACTGAGCAGTGGTTTGTAGTTCTCCTTGAAGAGGTCCTTTACATCCCTTGTAAGCTGGATTCCTAGGTATTTGATTCTCTTTGAAGCAATTGTGAATGGAAGTTCATTCCTGATTTGGCTCTCTGTTTGTCTGTTACTGGTGTATAAGAATGCTTGTGATTTTTGAACATTAATTTTGTATCCTGAGACTTTGCTGAAGTTGCTTATCAGCTTAAGATTTTGGGCTGAGACAATGGGGTTTTCTAAATATACAATCATGTCATCTGCAAACAGGGACAATTTGACTTCTTCTTTTCCTAACTGGATACCCTTGATTTCTTTCTCTTGCCTGATTGCCCTAGCCAGAACTTCCAACACTATGTTGAATAGGAGTGGTGAGAGAGGCATCCCTGTCTTGTGCCAGTTTTCAAAGGGAATTTTCCAGTTTTTGCCCATTCAGTATGATATTAGCTGTGGGTTTGTCATAAATAGCTCTTATTATTTTGAGGTACGTTCCATCAATACCAAATTTATTGAGCGTTTTTAGCATAAAGGCTGTTGAATTTTGTCAAAAGCCTTTTCTGCATCTATTGAGATAATCATGTGGTTCTTGTCTTTGGTTCTGTTTATATGCTGGATTACGTTTATTGATTTGCGAATGTTGAACCAGCCTTGCATCCCAGGGATGAAGCCCACTTGATCATGGTGGATAAGCTTTTTGATGTGCTGCTGAATCCGGTTTGCCAGTATTTTATTGAGGATTTTTGCATCGATGTTCATCAGGATATTGGTCTAAAATTCTCTCTTTTTGTTGTGTCTCTGCCAGGCTTTGGTATCAGGATGTTGGCCTCATAAAAAGAGTTAGGGAGGATTCCCTCTTTTTCTATTGATTGAAATAGTTTCAGAAGGAATGGTACCAGCTCCTCCTTGTACCTCTGGTAGAATTCAGCTGTGAATCCATCTGGTCCTGGACTTTTTTTGGTGGGTAGGCTATTAATTGTTGCCTCAATTTCAGAGCCTGCTATTGGTCTATTCAGGGATTCAACTTCTTCCTGGTTTAGTCTTGGAGAGTGTAAGTGTCCAGGAATTATCCATTTCTTCTAGATTTTCTAGTTGATTTGCGTAGAGGCATTTATAGTATTCTCTGATGGTTGTTTGTATTTCTGTGGGGTCGGTGGTGATATCCCCTTTATCATTTTTTATTGCGTCTATTTGATTCCTCTCTCTTTTCTTCTTTATTAGTCTAGCTAGCGGTCTGTCAATTTTGTTGATCTTTTCAAAAACCAACTCCTGGATTCATTGATTTTTTGGAGGGTTTTTTTGTGTCTCTATCTCCTTCAGTTCTGCTCTGATCTTAGTTATTTCTTGCCTTCTGCTAGCTTTTGAATGTGTTTGCTCTTGCCTCTCTAGTTCTTTTAATTGTGATGTTAGAGTGTCAATTTTAGATCTCTCCTGCTTTCTCTTGTGGGCATTTAGTGCTATAAATTTCCCTCTACACACTGCTTTAAATGTGTCCCAGATTCTGGTATGTTGTATCTTTGTTCTCATTGGTTTCAAAGAACATCTTTATTTCTGCTTTCATTTCGTTATGTACCCAGTAGTCATTCAGGAGCAGGTTGTTCAGTTTCCATGTAGTTGAGCGGTTTTGATTGAGTTTCTTAGTCCTGAGTTCTAGTTTGATTGCACTGTGGTCTGAGAGACAGTTTGTTATAATTCTGTTCTTGTACATTTGCTGAGGAGTGCTTTACTTCCAATTATGTGGTCAATTTTGGAATAAGTGCGATGTGGTGCTGAGAAGAATGTATATTCTGTTGATTTGGGGTGGAGAGTTCTATAGATGTCTATTAGGTCCGCTTGGTGCAGAGATGAGTTCAATTCCTGGATATCCTTGTTAACTTTCTGTCTCGTTGATCTGTCTAATGTTGACAGTGGAGTGTTGAAGTCTCCCATTATTATTGTATGGGAGTCTAAGTCTCTTTGTAGGTCTCTAAGGACTTGCTTTATGAATCTGGGTGCTCCTGTATTGGGTGCATATATATTTAGGAGAGTTAGCTCTTCCTGTTGAATTGATCCCTTTACCATTATGTAATGGCCTTCTTTGTCTCTTTTGATCTTTGATGGTTTAAAGTCTGTTTTATCAGAGACTAGGATTGCAACCCCTGCTTTTTTTTTTTCTCCATTTGCTTGGTAGATCTTCCTCCATCCCTTTATTTTGAGCCTATGTATGTCTCTGCATGTGAGATGGGTCTCCTGAATACAGCAGACTGATGGGTCTTGACTCTTTATCCAGTTTGCCAGTCTGTGTCTTTTAATTGGAGCATTTAGTCCATTGACATTTAAGGTTAATATTGTTATGTGTGAACTTGATCCTGTCATTATGATATTAACTGGTTATTTTGCTCGTTAGTTGATGCAGTTTCTTCCTAGCCTCGATGGTCTTTACATTTTGGCATGTTTTTGCAATGGCTGGTACCGGTTGTTCCTTTCCATGTTTAGGGCTTCCTTCAGGGTCTCTTGTAAGGCAGGCCTGGTGGTGACAAAATCTCTAAGCATTTGCTTATCTGTAAAGGATTTTATTTCTCCTTCACTGATGAAGCTTAGTTTGGCTGGATATGAAATTCTGGGTTGAAAATTCTTTTCTTTAAGAACGTTGAATATTGGCCCCCACTCTCTTCTGGCTTGTAGAGTTTCTGCCGAGAGGTCTGCTGTTTCTGATGGGCTTCCCTTTGTGGGTAACCCGACCTTTCTCTCTGGCTGCCCTTAAGATTTTTTCCTTCATTTCAACTTTGGTGAATCTGGCAATTATGTGTCTTGGAGTTGCTCTTCTGGAGGAGTATCTTTGTGGCGTTCTCTGTATTTCCTGAATTTGAATGTTGGCCTGCCCTACTAGGTTGGGGAAGTTCTCCTGGATGATATCCTGAAGAGTGTTTTCCAACTTGGTTCCATTTTCCCCCTCACTTTCAGGCACCCCAATCAGACGTAGATTTGGTCTTTTTACATAATCCCATACTTCTTGCAGGCTTTGTTCATTTCTTTTTCTTCTTTTTTCTTTTGGTTTCTCTTCTCGCTTCATTTCATTCATTTGATCCTCAATCGCTGATACTCTTTCTTCCAGTTGATCGAGTCGGTTACTGAAGCTTGTGCATTTGTCACGTATTTCTCGTGTCATGGTTTTCATCTCTGTCATTTCGTTTATGATCTTCTCTGCATTAATTAATCTAGCTGTCAATTCTTCCACTTTTTTTTCAAGATTTTTAGTTTCTTTGCGCTGGTACGTAATTCCTCCTTTAGCTCTGAGAGGTTTGATGGACTGAAGCCTTCTTCTCTCATCTCGTCAAAGTCATTCTCTGACCAGCTTTGATCCGTTGCTGGCGATGGGCTGCGCTCCTTTGCAGGGGAGATGCGCTCTTATTTTTTGAATTTCCAGCTTTTCTGCCCTGCTTCTTCCCCATCTTTGTGGTTTTATCTGTCTCTGGACTTTGATGATGGTGACGTACTGATGGGTTTTGGTATAGGTGTCCTTCCTGTTTGATAGTTTTCCGTCTGACAGTCAGAAGGACTGTCTGTTGGTCTGTTGGAGATTGCTTGAGGTCCACTCCAGACCCTGTTTGCCTGGGTATCAGCAGCAGTTGCCGAAGATAGAATATTGCTGAACAGCGAGTGTACCTCTGATTCTTTCTTTGGAAGTTTCCTCTCAGGGTGACTCCACCCTGTGAGGTGTGGGGTGTCAGACTGCCCCTAGTGGGATGTCTCCCAGCTAGGCTACTCAGGGGTCAGGACCCACCTGAGCAGGCAGTCTGTCCGTTCTCGGATCTCAACCTCCGCGTTAGGAGATCCACGGCTCTCCCCAAAGCTGTCAGACAGAGTCGTTCGCGTCTGCACCGCCCCCGCTCTTTCCCCTAATGGACTGCAGCTGTGCGCTGTCCGCAGAGGTAGAGTCTACAGAGACAGGCAGGCTTCCTTGAGCTGCTGTGAGCTCCACCCAGTTCGAGCTTCCCAGCGTTTTGTTTACCTACTTAAGCCTCAGCAATGGCGGGCGCCCCTCCCCCAGCCTCGCTGCTGCCTTGCGGATAGATCGCCGCAGACGGCTGTGTAGCAGTGAGGGAGGCTCCGTGGGCGTGGGACCCTCCGGCCAGGTGTGGGATATATTCTCCTGGTGTGCCTGTTTCCTTAAAGCGCAGTATTGGGGTGGGAGTTACCGATTTTCCAGGTGTTGTGTGTCTCAGTTCCCCTGGCTAGGAAAAAGGGATTCCTTCCCCCTTGCGCTTCCAGGTGAGGCGATGCCTCGCCCTGCTTCAGCTCACGCTGGTCAGGCTGCAGCAGCTGACCAGCACCGATTGTCCGGCACTCCCTAGCGAGATGACCCCAGTACCTCAGTTGAAACGCAGAAATCACCGTCTTCTGTGTCGCTCGCGCTGGGAGTTGGAGACTGGAGCTGCTCCTATTCGGCCATCTTGCTCCGCCTCCCTGAAGATACTTCTTTTTCCCCCATTGCTCTCCGTGAGCTCCCAAATATCATTTTGTCCACTCCTTCAGAACTGTGTTAGCAAACCTTCCACAAGGGAAGAATGGACTCTAGGCAGTGAGTAACCATCAGAAAGCAATGTCTCCAGAACTTCTCTCAGTTATTAATGAGGAGGAGATTTCTTATCACCATGGGCCCCAATGAGCTCCGAAATAACACTTTGCAGGTTCCACGAAAAGAGTTTAGCCGATCTGCTTCTGATTCCTAAGTTGTAATTCTGTGAGAAAATTCCACAGAGCACAAGAAGTTCTCTGAAAGCTTCTTTCACACGTTTGAACTAGTGAGATTTCCTTATCAGCGAAGGCCTCAATGCGAGCCAAAGTACCCTTCTCAGTTCCTCAAACACAGTGTTAATGACTGTTCCAGGAAACATAAGTGTAACTCTGTGAGATTAATTCACACTCCCAAGAGTTTCTAAGAAAGCTTCTTTCTGGTTTTCATCGGAGGTTATTTCCCTCTTCACCATAAGCTTCACTGCAGTAAGTGTCCCATTGCAGATTTCCAAAAAACTGTGTTAGGAAACTGAACACTGAAGAGAAGGTGCAACTCTGTGAGTTACATTCATGCATTGAAGTGCTTTTTCCCAAAAAGCTTCTTTCCAGTTTTTCTGTGAAGATACTTCTTTTTCCACCATTGCTCTCCGTGAGCTCCCAAATATCAGTTTGTAGAATCCTTGAGAACTGTGTTAGCAAACTCTTCCACGAAGGGAAGAATGGAACTCTATGGAGTGAAGTAACACATCAGAAAGCAATGTCTCAGAAAGCTTCTCTCTAGTTATTATAGGAGGAGATTTCCTTATTCACCATGGGCCCCAATGAGCTCCCAAATATCACTTTGCAGGTTCCACGAAAAGAGTGTTAGCAAACTGCTTCATGAGGCCTAAGTTGTAATTCTGTGAGATGAATTCACAGAGCAGAAAGAAGTTTCTCTGAAATCTTCTTCACGTTTTGAACTAGTGAGATTTCCTTTATCAGCATAGGCCTCAATGCGATCCAAAGTAGCCCTTCTCAGGTTCTTCAAACACAGTGTTAATGGACTGTTCCAGGAAACATAAGTGTAACTCTGTGAGATTAATTCACAGCTCACCAAGAAGTTTCTAAGAAAGCTTCTTTCTGGTTTTCATCGGAGTTATTTTCCTCTTCACCATATCTTCACTGCAGTAATTCCCATTCCAGATTTCCAAAAAACTGTGTTAGGAAACTGAACACTGAAGAGACCGTGTAACTCTGTGAGTTACATTCATGCATTGAAGTGCTTTTTCCCAAAAGCTTCTTTCCAGTTTTTCTGTGAAGATACTTCTTTTTCCACCATTGCTCTCCGTGAGCTCCCAAATATCAGTTTGTAGAATCCTTGAGAACTGTGTTAGCAAACTCTTCCACGAAGGGAAGAATGGAACTCTATGTAGTGAAGTAACACATCAGAAAGCAATGTCTCAGAAAGCTTCTCTCTAGTTATTATAGGAGGAGATTTCCTTATTCACCATGGGCCCCAATGAGCTCCCAAATATCACTTTGCAGGTTCCACGAAAAGAGTGTTAGCAAACTGCTTCCTGAGGCCTAAGTTGTAATTCTGTGAGATGAATTCACAGAGCACAAAGATGTTTCTCTGAAAGCTTCTTTCACGTTTTGAACTAGTGAGATTTCCTTTATCAGCGTAGGCCTCAATGCGATCCAAAGTAGCCCTTCTCAGTTCCTCAAACACAGTGTTAATGGACTGTTCCAGGAAACATAAGTGTAACTCTGTGAGATGATTCACAGCTCACCAACAAGTTTCTAAGAAAGCTTTTTTCTGGTTTTCATCGGAGGTTATTTTCCTCTTCACCATAGCTTCACTGCAGTAAGTGTCCCATTGCAGATTTCCAAAAAACTGTGTTAGGAACTGAACACT
>NW_022681193.1:0-16947 GCF_009764315.1 Trachypithecus francoisi | reverse complement strand
CCTTGTAGGATATGGTGATAGTGGAGAGTAGTGAAAAGCTTCCTTCCTTTGTCACTGTGCAAAGTGAAAATGTTGTGCATTGTTACCATGGAACCTTGACATGTAAGAATTCAGTCCTGATATGCAGAAGTTTTCCTACCCTGCCAAGCAAGGACTGCCTGCACTGATGAGAACTTCTGCACAATCAAGCTAATTAACATATTCAGCATCCCTCAAAGTTTTCTCATATGCCTGTGTCAATCCTTTTTTTTTTTTTTTTTTTTTGAGACAGAGTTTCTCTCGTCTCCCAGGCTGGAGTGCAATGGTGGGATCTTGACTCACTGAAACCTCTGCATCCCGAGTTCAAGCAATTCACCTGTCTCAGCCTCCTGAGTAGCTGGGATTACAGGCATGCGCCACCATGCCTAGCTAATTGTTTTGTATTTTCAGTAGAGATGGGGTTTCACATGTTGGCCAGGCTGGTCTCCAGCTTCTGACGTTGTGATCCGCCTGTCTCGGCCTCCCAAGTGCTGGGATTACAGGCGTGAGCCACTGCGCCTGGCCCATCCTTCCTCTGGCAGTCCCTGATCTGCTTTATTTATATAGTTTTCATTTTCTAGAAGGTTATGTAAATGGGTTTACAGTGCATATACTTTTGGATCTGGCTTCACAAAGCATAGCTATTTTGAGATTTATCCAACTTGCTGCAACTATCAATAATTCAAAACAAGAATAAATCCTTGAATTTTTTATCTTTCAAGGTAGTTTTTCCCAGACTTTGTCTTTTGAAATTCCATGTAAATTTTATAATCATCTTGACAATTTCTATACAAAAGCCTGATGAAATACCAATTAAAATTGCATTGAATCTGTAGATATTTTGGGGACAAGTAACATAATGTCACATTTTTGATCAATCAGTTTGATATAGCTCTATATTCTTAGAAATCTTAACAATTTATCAGTTAGAGACCTTTTACACCTTTTGTTCAATTTATTGCTAAATAGTATGTATTTTAATACTACTGTACTTTCTAATTATTTGTGCTTATATATACAAATACTCCATATCTTCCAAACTTGCTAGACACAGGTACTAGTTACTTTTTTTTTGGTAGATTCCTAAGATTTCTGCATAGACAATCATGCCACCTCTAAACACAGATTTAATCTTTGCTTTCTAATGTGTGATGAACTTTTTTCCTACTTTATTGCATAAATTCTCCAATGTAATGTTAATAGATGAGGTAAAAAACAGATCCTTTCTGCATTTTTGATCTTAGAGGAAAAGCATTCAGTTTTAATCATTAATGTTTTATCGTATATGCCTTTATCAGGTTGAGAAATTTTGCTTATATTCTTAGTTTACTGAGAGTTTTACCATAAATGGAGATTCAATTCTGTTAAATGCTTGAGATTACTGTTATGTATTTTTCTTCATTAATTAATGGTATGATTATTAAATAGCCTTGCATTCTTACAATTAATCATGATGCATTATCTTTTTATGTATCAGTGGATTTAATTTTCTTAACAAAGTTTTGTATTTATTTTTATGAAACATGTTGCTGTGCACTTTTCTTATATCTTTGGTTTCAGTGTCAGGATAATGTTGGCCTCATATGAGTTTGAAAATGCTTTCTGCAACTCTATTTTCTGCCAAAGTTGTAAAATTGGAAACGTTTCTTCCTTCAATGTTTGGTGGAATTTCCCAGGGATATCATCTGAAACTGGAGTTTTCTTGTATGAATGTTTTACCTAAAATTCTAATTTCTTCCATCACATGTCACTGTTTACTTTGATACACAGCTATTTAGGTTATAGATTACCTTTAAGTGAGGCTGGTAGCTGTTGTCATTTAAGATAGTTGCCATTGCATCTAAAATTTGGACTTTATTGACAGACATCTTTAACGCTGATAAGAACTGCAGTGATGCCATGTTCCTTTTTCTGATATTGTGGTTTCTCCTCACATTTTTTAATCAGCCTGGCTTGTCAACTTTACCGATCTTCCATTCTTCTGTTTTTTATTTTATTGTTTAATTGTAATTTAATAGTTTTCTAATTAACATGAGCTCTATTTCTTTAAAAATGTTCAAATCTGTAATCTGTGTCTCGAAGCACTGCTTTAGTTGAAGATTAGAAATTGACATGTTTTCTTATTTAATGCTATGTTATTTACTGTCTACATTACAATATTTCCCCGAAGGCATATAACAAAGCCTTGTATTATGTACGTAAATTTAAAATACTGAGACCTGTTTTATGGCTCAGAAAGCAATCTATCATATTACATGTTCACTGTTTCCTTGAAGAATGTATATTCTGCTGCTGGGGT
This sequence comes from Trachypithecus francoisi, assembly GCF_009764315.1. Lineage (NCBI taxonomy): Eukaryota > Metazoa > Chordata > Mammalia > Primates > Cercopithecidae > Trachypithecus > Trachypithecus francoisi. The sequence goes on along the minus strand of NW_022681193.1, from coordinate 14,630 downwards.
TTGTGTGACTGTCCTATGAGTATTACTTACCTTCTTTTGGTTTTACAATTATTTTTAATCTGAATTTTTAAAGATCAAATCTCTCCCCAAGTTACTCAGCATTAGTCAGATTTGACTGTATTCTAAATTTAAGTCTTTGGTTTACATGAAAATTAGAATTCACAGAAAATGAATTGTCTTTTAGTGTGTTCTCAAAAAAACGTTGAAAAAGTAACAAAGTTAGTACCTTTTTAAAACTGAGATTACTTGGATTAACACAAATGTGTATGAGGAAAAATATTGAATCAAGAAAAATGCTTCTCAAATTTTAGCCACATATTTATGTTGTTAATCTACCCTAAACACTAGCAGAAAGTCTCAGCTCACAGTGATGGTGTATTAAGAATAAGGATTATATGATACGTTTTAAAATTATCTATAATAAACAGATAAATGTTGATGACATTTGATAAAATATCTGAATGGCTGGTGGTCCAGTCAAGTTGACACATAATATTAACCATCATACAGACCTGAAGAAGAATAAATAATTATGTGCTATTTAAGATATTTTGCATTTAAAGGACAGCCATCTGATAGTGTGTCACAAATGAAGAACGTACATATACAAAATTAAGTTAGTAAAGCACGTAGTTCTAGCCAGACCCTTTCAAATCTTTAACTCTGTGCAGTTATGTGGAGAAGATTTTAGAGAGTAGATACACTGCCTTGATATTTAAAGTATACTTGTAAGGCTATACATATGGTAATAGTGTAGTACATAGAAATAGGATACCATTATAAAACTTGAGTTTAGATCTATATGCATTTGTATAGAATTGAATCTTAGGATTACAGTATAATGAGGTACAGACCAACAGGGGAGACATGAGTTTTATTAAAGATGCTGATCTGAGATTCCTTTGTGGACAAATTGCCCCAAATGCCCACCACTGCCATGGAAGCTGTAATTTTATGCATCTGGTTCACGAAGTGAGTAGTGAGTATCATTTCTTGGTGCACAGATCTCTGCCTCTTGTCAGGCAGTTTGCACATTTCATCTTTTCGTCTTTGACAGGTTGGAATTCGAGTTCTCAGTTTCAAAGTGATTGGTGTGAAATGCTGTTATGATAAAAAGCACTGTGATACCATGAAAAGCCAAATCATAAAATAAATAATCCATAACAACACAAACTCACAATACACAAATATTTTCAAAACACACACATACACACAGTAAAAAAAAAAAAATTGTCATTTCCACTGCAAGAGAAATTTTTTTTTCAGTCAATAGCTGCTGGATATTCTCTCAAAAGCATGTTTCCTTTTCAATTTCTATACAGGTCACAATGTTCATCCTCACTATGTAGACATTTATCAAGTGTATTGAGCACCATCTTTCTTTCACTAAAACAGAGGCTATTAATTCTAGGAAACTCAAAATTGAGGCGAATATCTCACAATGCATAGGAGCCAGGGCTGCCTCCAACTTTTCTGATACCACCCAGAGGATGCTCTCACTTTTCTCCAGATTATCATGAATACATAGCTTGATCTCATTCTGATGCAAATAACACCCATGACTAGATGACTATAGAGAGGCTGCAGATTGGGAAGGAAACCCAATGGAATCAATCCACATAGCTCAAAAAAAGGCAAAGACAAGGATGTGGTTTTAAAAATCAATTCAGATGAATGAATTGCTGCCAGGAATAGAACTGAAGATTTCATTTTCAGTAACTACCTAATTACATCAAATTTAATTTTCTGAATGGGTTTCTATTGTAATGTTTAAAAGTTATTGGAAAATTCTGATAGGTAAATACTTTTGTTCTATCATTTTGGTGCAAGTCCCCTTGTTAGGACGGGGCTCTATGAGATAAAAGTTAAAATAATAAGAATGAATATGAATGCACACATAATGAACATTGTATGTATAATCTATGGATGTATATTAATATAAATCTATTAATATAAATCTAGTTGACTCTTACACAATATAAGTTTGAACTGTGGGTCCACTACTTGCCTATTTTATTCTGTATCTGCTACCCATGAAACAGCAAGACCAACACTTCCTCTCTGCCTTCTCATGTGAATATGGCAAGGATGAAGACCTTTATGATAATCAACTTCCATTTAATGATAAATATATTTTCTCTAGTTTACCATAACCATAGTATACAATCTATAACATACAAAATGTTTTTATTTACTGTTTATGTTATTGGCAAGATTTCTGGTTACAGTAGCCTATTAGTGGCTGGAGAGTTAATAGTTATACATAGATTTTCAACTGTGCAGAGAGTGAGCTCTAACCCTTTGATTGTTTAAGAGTCAATTGTATATGTATTTAAAATCTAACTTCCTAGCTTTTTCAGACTTTTTAAAAATGTCATCTATAAAAGGTAAATCTTTGTTTTTGATGACAGGTGATATCTTAGGTTCACAAAATGTAATCTATGAAGTGGATGATGTAATCTTTTAAATTTATTTAAAAAACTCAAAAATGAGACAAAAATTGTAGGGAAATAATGAATGTTAAGATGTACTTCACCTTCTTGGTCAATATATTAACAGGTATAATTTTTCAGATGCTAGGCATAGTTTTGATGCCTCCCTCCTCCTCAGAGGGAATCACTTCAAGAAATTTTTTTATACCACATGCATATTTCCATGACATGTGCATACTCATGCACATTTTTAATTATACATATAGAATTAAAATGATATATTTAGTAAGAGATGATGCATTCTGCTGATTTTTACCTTATGTTTTGAAATTTATCCATGTTAACAAATGTAGTCTGGGTTGACTCATCTTATATCACTGAAGCAGTGTTATAAATGATCTTTTATATGTTTCCAATTTGTTGGACAGTACAATAACTATTCTTGTAATTGTGCACATCTGTAGACAGCTAGTTACTAGAATATGCCTAAGTGAAATTCTGATATGTTGCCAAAATTATTTCCCCATTAGATTTTCTAATTTATAATCATCAACAGTTTGTTGATATTCTTCCTAAGAATGTAAGACTATACTGTAAGACTTTGTACAAATTTTTGGTATTCTGCCAATTTTCTGCATGATGATTTTTGTATTTAAATAAATACCCAAATACGCCACTTTTAGTTGGAACCAAATATGGATATGCTGAAAAAGGCAGGGAGTAACCTCAAACCTCAACCTAAGTACAAAACATTTTCCATGTACTTTCTTGTGGCCTGATTTGTGTTAACCCTGCTCAAATCAAATTAGAGACCCATCCAACAGTAATATGTGTTTTAGTATTTTTTTTTTTTTTCTTTTTTATTTTTTATTATACTTTAAGTTCTAGGGTACATGTGCATAACGTTTATATCATGTATAACTCCCCAATGCAATCCCTCCTCCTCCCCCCTCCCCATGATAGGCCCCAGTGTGTGATGTTCCCTTCCCGAGTCCAAGTGATCTCATTGTTCAGTTCCCACCATGAGTGAGAACATGCGGTGTTTGGTTTTCTCTTCTTGTGATAGTTTGCTAAGAATGATGGTTCCAGCTGCATCCATGTCCCTACAAAGGACGCAAACTCATCCTTTTTGATGGCTGCATAGTATTCCATGGTGTATATGTGCCACATTTTCTTAATCCAGTCTGTCACAGATGGACATTTGGGTTGATTCCAAGTCTTGCTATTGTGAATAGTGCCGCAATAAACATACGTGTGCATGTGTCTTTGTAGTAGAGTAATTTATAATCCTTTGGGTATATACCCAGTAGTGGGATGGCTGGGTCATATGGTACATCTAGTTCTAGCCTTGAGGAATCACCATACTGTTTTCCATAATGGTTTGAACTAGTTTACAATCCCACCACAGTGTAAAAGTGTTCTATTTCTCCACATCCTCTCCAACATCTATTGTTTCCTGACTTCTTAATGATTGCCATTCTAACTGGTGTGAGATGGTATCTCATTGGGTTTTGATTTGCATTTCTCTGATGGCGAGTGATGACGAGCATTTTTTCATGTGTCTGTTGGCTGTATGGATGTCTTCTTTTGAGAAATGTCTGTTCTATCCTTTCCCCACTTTTGATGGGGTTGTTGTTTTTTTTCTTGTATATTTGTTTGAGTTCTTTGTAGATTTGGATATTAGCCCTTTGTCAGATGAGTAGGTTGCAAAAATTTCTCCCATTCTGTAGGTTGCCTGTTCACTCTGATGGTAGTTCTTTTGCTGTGCAAAAGCTCTTTAGTTTAATGAGATCCCATTTGTCAATTTTGGCTTTTGCTGCCGTTGCTTTGGTGTTTTAGACATGAAGTCCTTGCCCATGCCTATGTCCTGAATGGTACTACCTAGATTTTCTTCTAGGGTTTTTATGTATTAGGTCTAACATTTAAGTCTCTAATCCATCTTGAATTAATTTTCGTATAAGGGTAAGGAAAGGATCCAGTTTCAGCTTTTTACTTGTGGCTAGCCAATTTCCCAGCACCATTTATTAAATAGGGAATCCTTTCCCATTTCTTGTTTTTGTCAGGTTTGTCAAAGATCAGATGGTGTAGATGTGTGGTATTTCTGAGGACTCTGTCTGTTCCACTGGTCTATTTCTCTGTTGTGGTACCAGTACCATGCTGTTTTGGTTACTGTAGCCTTGTAGTATAGTTTGAAGTCAGGTAGCGTGACGCCTCCAGCTTTGTCCTTTGACCTAGGATTGTCTTGGCAATGCGGGCTCTTTTTTGGTTCCATATGAACTTTAAAGCAGTTTTTTCCAATTCTGTGAAGAAAGTCATTGGTAGCTTGATGGGGATGGCATTGAATCTATAAATAACCTTGGGCAGTATGGCCATTTTCACGATATTGATTCTTCCTATCCATGAGCATGGTATGTTCTTCCATTTGTTTGTGTCCTCTTTGATTTCACTGAGCAGTGGTTTGTAGTTCTCCTTGAAGAGGTCCTTTACATCCCTTGTAAGCTGGATTCTAGGTATTTTATTCTCTTTGAAGCAATTGTGAATGGAAGTTCATTCCTGACTTGGCTCTCTGCTTGTCTGTTACTGGTGTATAAGAATGCTGTGATTTTTGCACATTAATTGTATCTGAGACTTGCTGAAGTTGCTTATCAGCTTAAGGAGATTTTGGGCTGAGACGATGGGTTTTCTAAAATATACATCATGTCATCTGCAAACAGGGACAATTTGACTTCTTCTTTTCCTAACTGGATACCCTTGATTTCTTTCTCTTGCCTGATTGCCCTAGCCAGAACTTCCAACACTATGTTGAATAGGAGTGGGAGAGAGGGCACCCTGTCTTGTGCCAGTTTTCAAAGGGAATTTTCCAGTTTTTGCCCATTCAGTTGATGATATTAGCTGTGGGTTTTGTCGTAAATAGCTCTTATTATTTTGAGGTACGTCCATCAATACCGAATTTATTGAGCGTTTTTAGCATAAAGGGCTGTTGAATTTGTCAAAAGCCTTTTCTGCATCTATTGAGATAATCATGTGGTTCTTGTCTTTGGTTCTGTTTATATGCTGGATTACGTTTATTGATTGCGAATGTTGAACCAGCCTTGCATCCCAGGGATGAAGCCCACTTGATCATGGTGGATAAGCTTTTTGATGTGCTGCTGAATCCGGTTTGCCAGTATTTTATTGAGAATTTTTGCATCGATGTTCATCAGGGATATTGGTCTAAAATTCTCTTTTTTGTTGTGTCTCTGCCAGGCTTGGTATCAGGAAGATGTTGGCCTCAAAATGAGTTAGGGAGGATTCCCTCTTTTTCTATTGATTGGAATAGTTTCAGAAGGAATGGTACCAGCTCCTCCTTGTACCTCTGGTAGAATTCAGCTGTGAATCCATCTGGTCTGGACTTTTTTCGTGGGTAGGCTATTAATTGTTGCCTCAATTTCAGAGCCTGTTATGGTCTATTCAGGGATTCAACTTCTTCCTGGTCAGTCTTGGGAGAGTGTAAGTGTCCAGGAAATTATCCATTTCTTCTAGATTTCTAGTCGATTTGCGTAGAGGCATTATAGTATTCTCTGATGGTTGTTTGTATTTCTGTGGGGTCGGTGGTGATATCCCCTTATCATTTTTTATTGCGTCTATTTGATCCTCTCTCTTTTCTTCTTATTAGTCTTGCTAGCGGGTCTGTCAATTTTGTTGATCTTTCAAAAAAACCAACTCCTGGATTCATTGATTTTTGGGGGTTTTTTGTGACTCTATCTCCTTCAGTTCTGCTCTGATCTTAGTTATTTCTTGCCTTCTGCTAGCTTTTGAATGTGTTTGCTCTTGCCTCTCTAGTTCTTTAATTGTGATGTTAAAGTGTCAATTTAGATCTTTCCGCTTTCTTGTGGGCATTTAGTGCTATAAATTTCCCTCTACACACTGCTTAAATGTGTCCCAGAGATTCTGGTATGTTGTATCTTTGTTCTCATTGGTTTCAAAGAACATCTTTATTTCTGCTTTCATTTCGTTATGTACCCAGTAGTCATTCAGGAGCAGGTTATTCAGTTTCCATGTAGTTGAGCGGTTTTGATTGAGTTTCTTAGTCCTGAGTTCTAGTTTGATTGCACTGTGGTCTGAGAGACAGTTTGTTATATTTCTGTTCTTGTACATTTGCTGAGGAGTGCTTTACTTCCAATTATGTGGTCAATTTGGAATAAGTGCGATGTGGTGCTGAGAAGAATGTATTTCTATTGATTTGGGGTGGAGAGTTCTATAGATGTCTATAGGTCCGCTTGGTGCAGAGATGAGTTCAATTCCTGGATATCCTTGTTAACTTTCTGTCTCGTTGATCTGTCTAATGTGGACAGTGGAGTGTTGAAATCTCCCATATTATTGTATGGGAGTCTAAGTCTCTTTGTAGGTCTCTAAGGACTTGCTTTATGAATCTGGGTGCTCCTGTAGTGGGTGCATATATATTTAGGAGAGTTAGCTTTCTGTTGAATTGATCCCTTTACCATTATGTAATGGCCTTCTTTGTCTCTTTGATCTTTGATGGTTTAAAGTCTGTTTTATCAGAGAGACTAGGATTGCAACCCCTGCTTTTTTTGTTCTCCATTTGCTTGGTAGATCTTTCTCCATCCTTTATTTTGAGCTATGTATATCTCTGCATGTGAGATGGGTCTCCTGAATACAGCAGACTGATGGGTCTTGATCTCTTTATCGTTTGCCAGTCTGTGTCTTTTAATTGGAGCATTTAGTCCATTTACATTTAAGGTTAATATTGTTATGTGTGAACTTGATCCTGTCATTATGATATTAACTGGTTATTTTGCTCATTAGTTGATGCAGTTTTCCTAGCCTCGATGGTCTTTACATTTTGGCATGTTTTTGCAATGGCTGGTACCGGTTGTTCCTTTCCATGTTTAGGGCTTCTTCAGGGTCTCTTGTAAGGCAGGCTGGTGGTGACAAAATCTCTAAGCATTTGCTTATCTGTAAAGGATTTTATTTCTCCTTCACTGATGAAACTTAGTTTGGCTGGATATGAAATTCTGGGTTTGAAAATTCTTTTCTTTAAGAAACGTTGAATATTGGCCCCCACTCTCTTCTGGCTTGTAGAGTTTCTGCCGAGAGATCTGCTGTTAGTCTGATGGGCTTCCTTTGTGGGTAACCCGACCTTTCTCTGGCTGCCCTTAAGATTTTTTCCTTCATTTCAACTTTGGTGAATCTGGCAATTATGTGTCTTGGAGTTGCTCTTCTGGAGGAGTATCTTGTGGCGTTCTCTGTATTTCCTGAATTTGAATGTTGGCCTGCCCTACTAGGTTGGGGAAGTTCTCCTGGATGATATCCTGAAGAGTGTTTTCCAACTTGGTTCCATTTTCCCCCTCACTTTCAGGCCCCAATCAGACGTAGATTTGGTCTTTTTACATAATCCCATACTTCTTGCAGGCTTTGTTCATTTCTTTTTCTTCTTTTTTCTTTTGGTTTCTTCCGCTTCATTTCATTCATTTGATCCTCAATCGCTGATACTCTTCTTCCAGTTGATCGAGTCGGTTACTGAAGCTTGTGCATTTGTCACGTATTTCTCGTGTCATGGTTTTCATCTCTGTCATTTCGTTTATCATCTTCTCTGCATATTAGTCTAGCTGTCAATTCTTCCACTTTTTTTTTCAAGATTTTTAGTTTCTTTGCGCGGGGTACGTAATTCCTCCTTTAGCTCTGAGAAGTTTGATGGACTGAAGCCTTCTTCTCTCATCTCGTCAAAGTCATTCTCTGACCAGCTTTGATCCGTTGCTGGCGAGGGCTGCGCTCCTTTGCAGGGGGAGATGCGCTCTTATTTTTTGAATTTCCAGCTTTTCTGCCCTGCTTCTTCCCATCTTTGTGGTTTTATCTGTCTCTGGTCTTTGATGATGGTGACGTACTGATGGGGTTTTGGTATAGGTGTCCTTCCTGTTGATAGTTTTCCGTCTGACAGTCAGAAGGACTGTCTGTTGGTCTGTTGGAGATTGCTTGAGGCCACTCCAGACCCGTTTGCCTGGGTATCAGCAGCAGGTTGCCAAAGATAGAATATTGCTGAGCAGCGAGTGTACCTGTCTGATTCTTCTTTGGAAGTTTCCTCTCAGGGATGACTCCACCCTGTGAGGTGTGGGGTGTCAGACTGCCCCTAGTGTGGGATGTCTCCCAGCTAGGCTACTCAGGGGTCAGGGACACCTGAGCAGGCAGTCTGTCCGTTCTCGGATCTCAACCTCCGCGTTGGGAGATCCACGGCTCTCCCCAAAGCTGTCAGACAGAGTCGTTCGCCTCTGCCACCGCCCCCGCTGCTTCCCTATTGGACCTCAGCTGTGGGCTGTCCCCAGAGGTGGAGTCTACAGGACAGGCAGGTTTCCTTGAGCTGCTGTGAGCTCCACCCAGTTCGAGCTTCCCAGCGGCTTTGTTACCTACTTAAGCCTCAGCAATGGCGGGCGCCCCTCCCCAGCCTCGCTGCTGCCTTGCGGATAGATCGCCGCAGACGGCTGTGTTAGCAGTGAGGGAGGCTCCGTGGGCGTGGGACCCTCCCAGCCAGTGTGGGGATATATTCTCCTGGTGTGCCTGTTTCCTAAAGCGCAGTATTGGGGGGGAGTTACGCGATTTTCCAGGTGTTATGTGTCTCAGTTCCCCTGGCTAGGAAAACGGATTCCTTCCCCCTTGCGCTTTCAGGTGAGGCGATGCTCGCCCTGCTTCAGCTCACGCTGGTCAGGCTGCAGCAGCTGACCAGCACCGATTGTCCGGCACTCCCTAGAGAGATGACCCAGTACCTCAGTTGAAAATGCAGAAATCACCGGTCTTCTGTGTTACTCGCGCTGGGAGTTGGAGACTGGAGCTGTTCCTATTCGGCCATCTTGCTCCGCCCCCCGTGTTTTTTAGTATTTTTATAATGATTTGCAGTTTTGTTAGGTTCCCTGAATACTAATCATCTCTAGCTATGTGTATTGAAAAGATCTTGAGCATAGCATTTTATCTATATTTATATGAAAATAATGGTACACAAATTAGATAATACCCTCAACATAATCTTTAATATTATATGGGACACTTTCTATTCCCTAAATCTTATATCATGTAAAAAGGCTTTAAAATGGTAGGGCATGGTGGCAGGATTGATCTAGCACAGGAGTTCAAGAAAAGCAGGGCACATGGTGAGAGCCCCATCTCTATAAAAAAATACAAGAAATAGCCAGGTGTGGTGTGTATACTTGTAGTCCCCTTTACTGGGGAGGCTGAGGCAGGAGGATTGCCTGAGTTCTGGAATAGAGGTAGGGTGCATGAGCCCTGATCATGCTACTGCACTCCAGCCTGGGCAACAGAACAAGACTGTCTCAGAAAAAAAAAAAAAAAAAAAAGTCTTTAAATTATGCTTTTAAAATTTATGTCATTGGCTGGGCAGAGTGGCTCATGCCTGTAATCCCAGCACTTTGAGAGACTGAGGTGGGCAGATCACTTGAGGTCAGGAGTTTGAGACCAGCCTGGCCCACATGGTGAAACCCCATGTCTACAAAATACAAAACATTAGCTAGGCGGGTGGCACCGCCTAGAATCCCAGCTACTGGGGAGACTGAGGCAGGATAATTGCTGAACCTGGGAGGCAGAGGTTTGCACTGAGCCAAGATTGTGCCACCGCACTGCAGACTGGGTGACAAATGAAATCCGCATCAAAAAATAATATAAAATGTATGTCATTACCTATATTTAAATTGATACACACTCATGGTGTTTGGGAGGCATCTATCCACCTACCTATTACGTATCTTTTTCAATGTAGCTAATTTTATTGCCTATCACTTATGGTAGTAGTTTTTTCTTAAAAGCCATTGGCTGTTAGAGGAGGGTCCCGCACCTTGCTTTACCTTAGAAGTTGTGCTAGTGAGGTAGATATGCCATAACAAAATACCATGGACTGGGTGGCTTAAATGACAGAAATGTATTTTCTCCAGTTCTGGAGGTAGGAAGTCCAGATCCAGGTGCTTTAGATCTGACTTCTGGCAAAGTCTGTCTTCCTTGTTGCTGTGCATTACATGGCCTTTAAACATCACATATAGAGATAGTATTATTCAGTGAGGTTTTTTTTCCTTAAAAAGGACACACGTGACAGGTCCAAATAAGATTTGCACTAGAACTTTAGTCCAAATGAGACGTCTTGAAAACAAAAAAGTTAATGCGTGTGGGTGTGTGTGTGTGAGAGAGATGGTGAAGCACTATGTATTCTGTTCACATTTTTGAAAAAAAAAATTTGTTTGAGATGGAGTTTCACTCTTGTGGCCCAGGCTGGAGTGCAATGGTGTGATCTTGTCTCACTGCAACCTCCACCTCCTGTGTTCAAGCGATTCTCCTGTCTTAGCTTCCCGTGTGGCTGGGATGAAAAGTGTACACCAACACCCCCAGCTAATTCTTTGTATTTTTAGTAGAGACGAGGCTTTGCCATGTTGGCCAGGCTTGTCTCAAACTCCTGACCTCAGACGATCCACTGGCCGTGGCCTCCTAAAGTGCTGGGATTACAGGTGTGAGCCACTGCAACTGGCCTGAAAAAAATATTTTTAACATACTAAAGCTGATGACTTTTATGGTTGTTGACAAAAATCTCTAATGCCAATGCCTATCTCTGTAAAAAGCAATAATATGAGGAGCTTGATTTCCTGCTAAGGTAGAAAAGGTGAGAAGATTTTTCAAGTAGTATAGGAGCTCCATCTGTGAAGAAGCAGAAGCATTCATTTCCACTTGATATTTTTTGTTATTAATCATAACTTTAAGCAACATTCTTTATCTGCCTTTAAAATGTTGACTCAAAATGTTGAGTCTTTAAGTAGTTTTTAAAATGGACATGCAAGAGGTATAATTTTCTCTTATCGCATCAGCATACACCTAAAGAGTAATAATATATAGATTTGAAGGCCAGGCATGCGGGCTCACATCTGTAATCCCAGCACTTTGGAGGCCAAGGCAGAAGGATAGCTTGAGACGGAGCTCAAGACCAGCTTGGGAAAAATGGCAAGATCTTGTCTCTACATAATTTGTAAAAATTAGTCAGGTGTGGTGATACACACCTGTAGTCTCAGCTATTTAGGATGATGAGGCGGGAGGACTGCTTGGCTCCAGGAAATCAAGGCTGCAGTGAGCTGTGTTCGTGCCACTGCACTCTAGCCTGGGTGACAGAGACCCCGTCTCAAAAAATAATCATCATCATGTTTTTTGAAGGACGTGGCCACCATAGAAAGGGAGTAGTGAAGCTGCAGTACCTTGATGAACAATTTCAGAGTTATCTAGATTAGAAAATACATAAAAATTGGAAGTATATCAGTGGGAACACAGTGTCATTTGAAAAATGATTCACTTTTCCAGGCCATCAACCAATTTGAAAATTTTGGCAGGACACATGTCTTTATTAAGGGTTTTCCATGTTTTAGGACTTCTTTTCTTTGCAATCTGGTAAGTAGTTTTATAGAATGCTTCCAGAAAAGGTTTTTAAGCAGTGAAGACCTTAATCGTGAAATGTCACCTCGGAAGTTTTAGAATTCTCATTTGAACTGTCTCACTTCTCTCACCTCTTTACAAATACTGATCATACAGTTGTAAACAGGAAATACTGAACGAAGCTTAGGTGTCTCAATCACCAATGTGAGGACCTGCAGCTTCCCTGAATGGTGGCTAATGGCTTTGCAGTGCCTGTGTGCGTAAGAAGAGGCCAGATAACTCTGATGACGTGCATTCCAGCCCAGACTATAATATAACTACTGCAATGGTGTAGAAGTCATGAATATAAATGAGGTTTTTAGATATCTGGAAAAACATCAATTGACCATAAAAACATTTTTAGTTTCTATTGGTGTCATTATATTTTTAGTCTTAAATTTATAATTGAAGAAAATACTAAGTTTTGTTTAGAGGCTATAAAGATATAATTTTTAAGACTTAAATATCCCTGTTTTAAGAGTAATATAAATTTTATTTTTTCTTCAAGCTATGGCACAGGTATTTGTTTAAATGTACACGGTATACAAATTATTTTGTACATATGCCACATTTTTAAAATTAAAAACAAATTTATATTATTTGAATTAACTATTCACAGTTGGACAAGAGTCAGACGTTTCTAGTGGAGAGTTGAAAGTAGCCAGTACTCTCTTACTTTGGGGATACACATTGCCTCAACATTTTCAGGGTGAATATACATAACAATTTTCATTTTCTGGAGTCTTTTTCTATATCTACGGTGAGGTAGACATGTAATCCTATATAGATCTATTCAGTGCAAATCATGTATATTACTACAGAAGGATAAAATTGACCTTGGTATTTGCTTCTAATTTGCCTTATAAGCGATCCTTCACTTCTTATGCCTTCTTTCAATTTATTTATTTTACTAAAATAGATCTAGAAACCAGGTGCCTTAGTAAATATATATACTCTCTCTATATATGGAAGTTATTTCCAAATGTGGTAGTATATATATGTACTTCTCTCTAACCCTCAAAAATATAATGGGTATCAACATTTCCTATATATATAGACACACTATATATATATATATATATATATATATATATATTTACTTATTTCTAACCATTTTGTGACTCTCAAAAACATAATGGATATCAAGATTTCTACAAAATAGAAATTAAAGCATAATAATGATATTCCAGTTCTCAAAAACACATTTCCAGGCATCTCTACAATTGACAAGTGAAACTTACTAGAGTAATGCAAATAAATTGCTCTGTGCATGTGAGACTAGTATTCCTAGGTCATACTTTAGCTTATCCTACTATGTGGAAATGCTACTGCTGATCTATGAATTAGCCATTATCTCAAATTATTTTATCTAGTTTTTTATGTACACTGTCTCCCACAAGCAGGGTCTCATGCTTCAGAGAGAGAGAGAGAGAAGTGGCAAGCCTTAGAGCTTGAGATAATCAGACGGATAGTGATGTCTTGGGAATGGCAGAGTAAGGTATCTGAATACTAGGTCCGCTGATTCAAACTACCATCGCCTTGCAAACACTGACAGAATCAGCTTTGTTTTTGGAATCTTGATATTTTGCTTTTGCACCTTTGGGATAATTGTGGGCTCCACAAAAGCAAAATATTAACATTAAGGCACAGTCCTGGGTAGTCTGGCTTGGTATTGAAGTAACACAACTCAGAGCTACTCTGCACAAATTAGGAGAGTAGGATTATCTTTTAACTCCAGAGGCATTTAAACAAAAAGAAAAACCTCTGTCCGGTCACTTCCTTGCTGCTGAGATAACGAAACATAGACTTCAGTAACTACACAGCATAAGGAATACAATCTTTGCAAAAATACTTTGGAAAACTCACCAATGGACAAGTATTGCCCTAAAACATTAACATCAGCAAACCTAGGGGAATGAGGAGAATCTAATTCCCAGAGTTACCACATGTAAATATTCAAACTGCACAGTGTTATGAGAGAATCTAATCCCGGAGTTGCTACCTTTAAATATTCAAACTCCACAGTTGTTTTTTTTTAAAAATCACAAGGCATAAAAGAAAAAGGAAGTACGGTCTATTCACATGGGGGGAAAAGACAGCTGGTTGTGAGGAAGCACAGACACTGGAATTAGTAGATAGAACCTTTAATTAACTATCTGAAAAATGCTTCATAGGCTAAAGGAAGTCATGGCTAAAAAACTGAAGAAAACTGGGAAAGTCATGTCTAAAGAAGTAAAATATTAATAAAGAAGAAATAATTAAAAAGGATCCAAGATGAATTCTAGTGCCAAAAAGTAAAATAGTTTAAATTAAAAACTAGTAAAATAATTCAACAGCAGCTTTCTGAAGGCAGAAGAAAGAATTAGTGAATTTGGAAATAGGAATTAGAATTATGAAGTCAGGACAGATTAAAGAAATAGTCACTGAAAACTTCGTAAGTTTGATGGGAGGGTATGAGCTACACATTCAAGAATTTAAAAAATACTCCAAATAGGACCAACTCATAAAGATCCCAGACATAAACCATGATCCAATTTTTGAAAAGATAAAATATTGAAAACAAGCAAGTAGCAAATTTTACATACAAGGGGTCCTCAATAGGACTAACAGCTAATTTCAGTAACTTTAGAACAAAATATTTAAAGTATTGAAGAAAACAGTAAAGTCAGCCAAAAATTCTATGTTCAGTAAAACTACTCTTCAAATACCCAAAGTTGAGGAAATGATTTTCTGGTAGACCTTCCCTACAAA
>NW_022681192.1:0-24347 GCF_009764315.1 Trachypithecus francoisi | reverse complement strand
GGTGTAACTCTGTGAGATGAATTCACAAATAACAAAGAAGTTTCTCAGACAGCTTCTTTCTAGTTATTGCTGAGGATATTTCCTTGTCACCATAGGCTTCTATGCAATCCAAAATATTCCTTCTCAGATTCCTCAAAAACAGTGTTACAAAACTGATCCATGAGAAAAATCATGTAACTCTGTGAGATGAATTAAGACATCACAAAGCGTTTTCTCAGAAAGCTTCTTTCTAGTTTTTGTCTGTGGATATTTCCTTCATCACCAAAAGCTTGAAAACGCTCTGATATATTACCTTATGTATTTCACGAAAACGGTGTTGGCAAACTGCTACATGAAAAGAAATGTGCAACTCTGTGAAGTGAATTCAAACATCACAAAGAACTTTCTCAGAAAGCTTCTTTCTAGTTTTTATCTGAGGATATTCTCTTTTTCGCTATAGTCCTTGATGTGCTCCCAAGTTTTCCTTGCAGATTCCAAGAAGAGTTTTGGGAAACTGCGCCATGAAAAGAAAGGTGTAACTCTGTTAGGTGAATTCACACATCACAAAGAACTTTCTTAGAAAGCTTCTTTCTAGCTTTTGACACGATATATACTTTGTAACCATAGGCTTCAATGTCATCCAGAATATACCTTCTCATTTTCCCCCAAAACTGTGCTAACAAACTGCTCCATGTAAAGAATCATGTATTCCTGTGAGATGAACTACAACACTGAAAGTGTTTCTTCAGAAAGCTTCTTTCTAGTTTTTATATTAGAGTACTTCCTTTGTCACCGTAAGCGTCAATGTGCTTTGAAATATCCTTTTGGAGATTCCACGAAAACAGTGTTAGCAAACTATTCAATGAAAAGGATGGTGCATCTCTGTGAGATGAATTCACACATCACAAAGCAGTTTCTCAGAAAGCTACTTTTTGGTTGTTATCTGAGGATTTTTCCTTTGTCGCCACAGGCTTCAATGCAATTCCAAATATCCTATTGCATAGCCCACAAAAACAGTACTATCAGACTGCTCAATTTAAAGAACGGTGTAACTATGTGAGATGAGTTCACACATCACAAAGAACTTATTCAGAGAGCTTCTTTCTAGTTTTTATCTGAGGATATTTCCTTTTCACCATAAGCTTCAATGTGATCCAAAGTATTCCTTCTCATATTCCCCAAAAACAGTGCTACCAAACTGATCCATGAAAAAACTCATGTGACTCTGTGAGATGAATTAGCACCTCACAAAGCGGTTTCTCAGAATGCTTATTCCTAGCTTTTATATGCGCATATTTCCTTTGTAACCTTAAGCTTCAAAGGGCTCCAAAGCATCCCATTGGAGATCCCAAGAAAACTGTGTTACCAAACTGTTCAATTAAAAGAACAGCGTAACCCTGTGGGATGAATTCACACATCAGAAAGCAGTTTGTCATAACACTTCTTTCTAGTTTTTGTCTGTGGACATTTCCAATTTCACCATAGGCCTCAATGCACTCATAATATCCCTTTGCAGATTCCACGAAAACAGTGTTTGTAAACTAGTCCATGAAAACAAAGGTTTTACTCTGTGAGATGAATTAACAAATCACACAGCAGTTTCTCAGATACCTTCTTTCTTGATTTCGTCTGAGGATATTTCCTTTGTTGTGATAGAATTCAATGCAATCAAATTTATGCCTTGTCAGTTACCCCAAAAACAGCATTACCAACCTACTCTGTGAAAAGAATCATGTAGCTATGTGAGATGAATTCAGAAATCAAAAACCAGTTTCTCAGAAAGCTTGTTTTTGGTTTTTATCTCAGGATATGTCCTTTTTAACCATCTGCTTCAATGCACTCCTAAATATTCTATAGCAGATTCCATGAAAACTGTGTTATCAAACAGCTCAAGGAAAAGAACGGGGTAACTCTGTGAGATGAATTCACACGTTGCAAAGCAGTTTCTCAGAAAGTTCTTTCTAGTTTTTATCTGAGGATATATCCTTTTTTACCATAAGCTTCAATGCGCTCCAAAATATGCCTTCACAGATTCCAAGAAAACAGTGTTAGCAGACTGCTCAATGAAAAGAACAGTGTAACTCTGTGAGATGAATTCACACATCTGAAAGCAGTTTCTCAGTAAGTTTCTTTCTAGTTTTTATCAGAGGATATTTCTTTTTTCACTATAGGCCTCAATGCACTCCCAAAAACTGTGTTAGCAAACTGCTTCATGAAAAGAAAGTTGGAACTCTGTGAGATGAATTCACATATCAGAAAGTAGTTTCTCAGAAAGCTTCTTTCTTGTTTTTATCTGAGGATATTTCAGTTGTCAATACAAGCTTCAAAGCGCTCCAAAACCTCCCATTGTGGATTCCAAGAAAACAGTGTTAGCAAACTACCTAAAAAAAGAACAATGTAACGCAGTGAGATGAATTTACACATCACAAAGTAGTTTTTTAGAACCTTCTTTTTGTTTTTTATCTGAGGATGTATCCTTTGTCACCAAAGGCTTCAATACCCTCCCATATATCCTATTGTAGATTCCACAAAAACAGTGTTATCAAACTGCTCAATGAAAAGAATGGTGTAACTCTGTGAGATGAATTTACAGATCACAAAGCCGTTTCTCAGAAAGCTTCTTTCTAGTTTTTATCTGGGGATATTTCCGTTTTCACTATAGGGCTTGATGTGCTTCCAAATATCCCCTTGCAGATTCCACGAAAACAGTGTTAGCAAACTGCTCCTTGAAAGAAAGGTATAGCTCTGTGAGATGAATTCACAAATCACAAAGCATTTTCTCAGAAAGCTTCTTTCTAGTTTTCATCTGAGGATATTTCATTTTACACCATAGGCCTCAATGTGCTCCCGATTATCCATTTGTAGATTTCACGAAATGAGTGTTAGCAAAGTGCTCCATGAAAAGAAAGGTGTAAATCTGAGAGGTGAATTCACACATCACAAGGCTGTTTCTCGGAATGCTTCTTTCTTGTTTTAGTCTGAGGGTATTTCCTTTGTCACCATAGGCTTTAATGCACTCCCAAATAGTCTATTGCAGACTCCACAAAGACAATGTTACAAAACAGCCTTAAGAAAAGAATTGTGTTACTCTGTGAGACGAATTCACACATCACAAATAAGTTTCACATAACACTTCTATCCAGTATTTTTCTGGGGATATTTCCTTTGTCACCCTAGGCTTCAATGTGATCCAAAATTTCCCTTATCAGATTCCCCAAAAAGAGTGCTACCAAACTGATCCACGAAAAGAATGGTGGAATTCTATGACATAAATTCACACTTCACAAAGCTGTATCTCAGTGAGATTCTTTCTTGTATTTATATGGGGATATTTTCTGTTTCACCATATTCCTCAATGCGATCTGGAATATCCCATCGCACATTCCATGAAAAAAGTGTTAGCAAACATCTCACGAAAAGAACGGTGTACCTCTGTGATATGAATTCTCACATCATAAAGAAGTTTCTCAGAAAGTTTCCTTCTAGATATTATCTGATGATATTTCTTTGTCTATGAAGGCTTCAATGGGATTCAAAATATCCCTTCTCAGATTCCCCAAAAACGTTGCTACCAAACTCCTCCTAGAAAAGGATCATGCAGCCATGTGAGATGAATTAGCATATCAGAAAGCAGTTTCTTAGAAAGCTTCTTTCTAGTTTTTATATGTGGATATTTCCTTTGTCACTATAAGCTTCAATGCACTCCGAAATATCCAATTGCAGATTCCAAGAATACAGTGTTAGCAAACTGCTCAATGAAAAGGACAGTGTAACTCAGTGAGATGAATTCACACATAACAAAGCACTTTCTCAGAAAGCTTTTGAACATAGGCGTCAATGCACTTCCAAATATCCCTTTGCATATTCCACACAAAAAGTGTGAGCAAACGGCTCAGTGAAAAGAATGGTGTAACTCGGTGAGACGAATTCACACATCACGAAACAGTTTCTCAGAAAGATTCTTTCTAGCTTTTATCTGAGGATATTGTCTTTTTCACCACAGGCTTCAATGCACACCGAATTACCCCTTTGCAGATTCCACGAAAGCAGTGTTAGCAAACTACTCCATGAAAAGAAAAGTGTAAATCTGTGAGATGAATGCACACATTACAAAGAAGTTTCTCAGAAAGCTTCTTTCTAGTTTTTATCTGAGGATATTTCCTTAGTCACCATTGGCTTCAATGGGATCCAAAATATCCCTTCTCAGTTTCCCCAAAAACAGTGCTACCAAACTACTACATGAAAAGAATCATGTAACTTTGTGAGATGAATTAACCCATCACAAAGTGGTTTCTCAGAATGCTTCTTTCTAGTTTTTATTTGAGGATATGTCCTTGTCACCATAAACTTCAAGGTGTTCTGAAATATCCCATTGCAGATACTCATAAAACAGTGTTAGCAAACTCAGATTCCCTAAAAACAGTGCTACAAAACAGATCCATGAGAAGAATTGTGTAACTCCGTCAGATGAATTAACGCATCAAAAAGAGGTTTCTGGCAAAATTTCTTTCTTGTTTTTATCTGAGGATATTTCCTTTTTCACTATAGGCCTCAATGCATTCCCTAATATTTGTTGACAGATTCCACGAAAAGAGTGTTAGCAAGCTGCTCCATGAAAACGAAGGTATAACTGTGTGAGGTGAATTCAGACATCACAATGAACTTTTTCAGAAAGCTTCTTTCTGGTTTTTATCTGAGGATATTTCCTTTGTCACAATAGGCTTCAATGCAATTCAAAATATCCCTTTTCAGATTCCCCAAAACAATGCTACCAAACTGCTCCATGAAAACAGTGGTGTAATTCTGTGAGATGAATACACACATTAAAAGGTTTTTCTCAGAGACTTTCTTTCTAGTTTTTTTGTGAGGATATTTCCTTTTTCACTGTAATCCTCAATGCACTCCTAAATGTCCTATTGCAGATTAAACGAAAACAGTGTTAGCACTTTTCTCAATGAAATGAATGGTCTAATACTGTGAGATGAGTTCACACATCATGAAGCAGTTTCTCAGAAAGCTTCCTTTTTGGTTTTATCTGAAGATATTTCCATTGTCACCATAGGCTTCCATCCACTCCCAGATATCCTATTACAGATTCCATGAAACCAGTATATCAGACTGCTCAATGAACAGAACAGTGTAACTCTGTGAGATGAATTCACACATCACAAAGCAGTTTCTCAGAAAGCTTCTTTCTAGTTATTATTGAAGGATAATTCCTTTTTCACCATAGTCTTCAATGCACTCCCAAATATACCTTTGCAGATTCCATAAAACCAATGTTACCAAACTGCTCGATTGAAAGAATGATGTAACTCTGTGAGGTGGATTCACACATCACAAATCAGCTTCACAGAAAGCTTCTTTCTCATTTTTATTGAAGTATTTCCTTTGTCACCATAAGCTTCAATGTGCTCCAAAATATCCGATTGCAGATTCCAAGAAAGCAGTATTAGCAAACTGCTCAATGAAAAGTACAGTGTAACTCTGTGAGATGAATTCAAACA
Organism: Trachypithecus francoisi; assembly: GCF_009764315.1. NCBI lineage: Eukaryota > Metazoa > Chordata > Mammalia > Primates > Cercopithecidae > Trachypithecus > Trachypithecus francoisi. Next base: position 18,861 of record NW_022681192.1, on the reverse strand, counting down.
TCACAAAGCAATTTCTCAGAAAGCTTCTCTCTAATTATTATCCGTGGGTATTTCCTTTGTCACCATACGCTTCAATGCAATTCAATATTTCCCTTCTCAGATTCCGCAAAAACAGTGCTGGAAAACTGCTCCATAAAAAGAAAGTTTTATCTCCATGAGGTGAATTCACACATAAGAAACAAGTTTCTCAGAAAGCTTCTTGCTATTTTTTATCTGAGGATATATTCTAAGTCACCATAGACATCAATGTGATCCAAAATATCCCTTCTCAGATTCCTCAAAAATGGTGCTACCAAACTGCTCCATGAAACGAATCACACACTCTGTGAGATGAATTAGCACATCACAAAACTGTTTCTGTGAATGCTTCTTTCTATTTTTTATTTTGTTATTATTATTATACTTTAATTTCTAGGGTACATGTGCATAACACGCAGGTTTGTTACATATGTATACTTATGCCATGTTGGTGTGCTGCACCCATCAACTCGTCAGCACCCATCAATTCATCATTTATATCAGGTATAACTCCCAATGCAATCCTTCCCCCCTCCCCCCCATGATAGGCCCCAGTGTGTGATGATCCACTTCCTGAGTCCAAGTTACGTCATTGTTCAGTTCCCACCTATGAGTGAGAACATGCGGTGTTTGGTTTTCTGTTCTTGTGAGAGTTTGCTAAGAATGATGGCTTCCAGCTTCATCCATGTCCCTACAAAGGACACAAACTCATCCTTTTTTATGGCTGCATAGTATTCCATGGTGTATATGTGCCACATTTTCTTTAGCCAGTCTGTCACTGATGGACATTTGGGTTATGAGGATATTTACTTTGTCAACTTAAGCTACAATGCACTCCGAAATATCTCATTGCAGATTCCAAGAAAACAGTGTTAGCAAACTTCTCAATGAAAAGATCAGTGTAACTCTCTAGATGAATTCACACATCACAAACAGTTTCTCAGAAAGCTTCTCTCTAGTTTTTATCTGAGGATATTTCCCTTTTCACTCTACACCTCAATACACTCCCAAATATCCCTTTGCAGATTCCATGAAAACAATGTCAACAAGATGCTCCTTAATAAGAAAGGTGTAACCCCGTGACATGATTTCACACATCACAAAGAACTTTCACAGAAAGCCTCTTTCTATTTTTCATCTGAGGTTATTTCCTTTGTAACCATAGGCTTCAATGCTATCCAAAATATCCCTTCGCAGATCCCTGAAAATCCATGCTACTAAACTGATCAATGAAAGGAATCATGTAACTCTGTGAGATGAATTAACACATAATAAACCAGTTACTCAGAAATCTTCTTTCTCAGTTTTATCTGAGTATATTTTCTATATCACCATAGTTCTCAAAGCGCTCCCAAATATCCCTCTGCAGATTCCACAAAAAGAGTGTTTGCAAACTACTCCATGAAAAGAAAGATGCTACTCTGTGAGAAGAATTCACACATCACAAATAAATTTATCAGACCACTTCCCTATAGTTTTGAACTGAGGATATTTCCTTTGTCACCATAGGCTTCAATGTGATCCAATATATCCCTTCTCAGACTCCCAAAAAACAATGCTGCCAAACTGATCCATGTAAAGTGTCGTGTAACTCTGCTAGAGGAACTGACACATAACAAAGCAGAGTCTCAGAAAGCTTCTTTCAGTTTTTCTATGAGGACATTTCCTTTTTCACCATAGGCTTCAATGTGCTCTGAAATATCTGGTTGCAGATTCCACGAAAACAGTGTTATCACACTTCTCAATGAAAAGAATGGTGTAACTCTGTGGGATGAATTCACACAACACAAAGCTGTTTCTCAGAAAGCTTCTTTCTAGTTTTATCTGAGGATATTTCCTTTATCACCATAGGCCTCAAAACGTTCCATAATATCCCTTTGCAGATTTCACAAAAACACTGTTAGCCCACTGCTCCATGAAAAGAAATGTGTAACTCTGTGAGATGGATTCACACATTACAAAGAACTTTCTCAGAAAGCTCCTATCTAGTTTTCTGTGAGGATATTCTCCTTTACATTATAGGCCTCAATGTGCTCCCAAATATCCCTTTGCAGATTCCACGAAAACTGTTAGCAAACTGCTCCATGAAGAGAAAGCTGTAATTCTGTGAGATGAATTAACACATCACAAAACAGTATCTATGAAATCCTCTTTCTAATTTTTATAGGAGGATATTTCCTTTGTCACCATAGGCCTCATTGCACTCCCAAATATCCCTTTGGAGATTCCACACAAGCAGTGTATGCAGATTCTCCATGAAAAGAAAGATAAACCTCTATGAGATTAATTCACATATCACAAGGAACTTTCTCAGAAAACTTCTTTCTAGTTTTTATCTGAGGTTTTTTTTTTGTCACCATAGACTTTTTTATGATCTAAAATACCCCTTCTCAGAGTCCCCAAAAACAGTGCTACCAAACTTCTCCTTGAAAAGAATCGTGTAACTCTGTGAGATGAATTCAGAAATCACAAAGTAGTTTCTCAGAAAGTTTCTTTCTTGTTTTTATCTGAGGATATTTCCTTTGTCACTTTCTTTCTTGTTTTTATCTGAGGATATTTTGTTTGTCACTATAAGCTTCAATGAGTTCTGAAATATTCCATTGCAGATTCCCAGAAAACAGTGTTGGTAAACTGCTCAATGAAAAAAGCAGTGTAACTCCGTGAAATGAACTCACACATTACAAAGCAGCTTCTCAGAAAGTTTCTTTCTAGTTTTTATCTGAGGATATTTCTTTTTCCACACAGGCTTCAGTGTGCTCCAAAATATCCCTTCTCAGAAACACAAAACAGTGATGCCAATGAGTTCCCTGAACAGAAACGTTTAGCTCTATAACATGAATGCACAAATCACAAGGGATTTTCTCTGAAAGCTTCTCTCCAGTTTTTACCTGGAGAATTTTCATTTTTCACCTTAGGCCTCTAAGTGATCCCAAATGTTCCATTACAGATTCCTCAAAAACAGTGTTACCAAATTTCTCAATGAGAAGAAAGATTTAACTCTGTGAGATGAATGCACCCAACACAAAGCAGTCTGTCAGAAAGCTTCTTTCTAGTTTTTATCTGAGGGTATTTCCTTTTTCACCATAGGCTTCTCTGTGCTCCGAATATCCCTTTGTAGATTCCACGAAATCAGGGTTAACAAACTGCTTAATGAAAAGAATGGTTTATCACTGAGAGAAGAATTCATGCATCACAAAGAAATTTCTCTGAAAGCTCCTTTCTAGATTTCATCTGTACAGCATATTTACATTTCCACCATCAGCCTCAATGCGTTCCCAAATATCCCTTCTCAGACACCACAAAATCAGTGATGCCAAACTTCTCAATCAACAAAATGGTTTATCTCTCTGAGATGAATACACACATCACAAAACAGTTTCTCATAAACTTTCTCACCAGTTTTTATCTGACGATATTTTCTTCTTCATCAGCCTCTATGAGCTCCAGAATATCCCTTTGCAGACTCCCCAAAAACAGTGCTACGAAACTGCTCAATGAAAAGAAAGGTGTAACTCTGTCAGATGAATTCACCCATCACAACGTAGTTTCTCATAAAACTTCTTTCCAGTTTTTATTTGAGGATGTTTCTTTTTTCACCATTGGTCTCAAGGCACTCCCAAATATCCCTTTGCAAATCCCAGTTAAGCAGTTCTAGCAAACTGTTCAATGAAAAGAAAGGTGTAGCTCAGTGTGATGAACTCACACATCACAAAGAACTTTCTCAGAAAGCTTCTCTGTAATTTTTATCCGAGTATATTTCCTTAGTCACCAAAGGCTTCAATGTGATCCAGAATATTCCTTCTTAGATTCCCCAAAAACAGTGCTACCAAACTGGCCCATGAAAAGGATCGTGTAACTCCATGAGATGATTTAACACATCAGAAGCGGTTTCTCAGAGAGCTCCTTTCTAGTTTTTATAGGAGGATATTTCCTTTGTCACCATAAGCTTCAATGCACTCCTAAATATCCCATTGCAGATTTCAAGAAAACAGTGTTAGCAAACTGCTCAATGAAAAGAAGAGTGTAACACTGTGAGATGAATTTACACATTAGAAAGCAGTTTCTAAGAAAGCTTCTTTCTAATTTTTATGTGAGGAGACTTCCTTTTTCACCATTGGCCTCAAAGTGCTCACAAATATCCCTTTCCAGATTCCGAATAAACAGTGATAGTGAAGTGCTACATGAAAAGAAAGGTAAAACTCTGTGAGATGAATGCACAAATCACAAAGCAGTTTCTCAGAAAGCTTCTTTTTGGTTTCTGTCAGAGGATATTTTCCTTGTCACCATAGCCTTCAATGTGCTCCCAAATATCCTATTGCAGATTCCATGGAAACAGTGTTATCAAACAGCTCAATGAAAACAACAGCATAAATCTGTGAGATGAATTTACACATGCTGAAGTAGTTTCTCAGAAATCTTCTTTCTAGTTTCTAATTGAGGATATTTCCTTTGTTTCCATAGGCTTCAATGTGACCCAACATATCCCAAAATATCCCTACTCATATTCCCCAAAAACAATGCTACCAAACTGTTCCAAGAAAAGGATGGTGTAACTTTGTGAGATGAATTCACATATCACAATGATGTTTCTCAGAAAACTTCTTTCTAGTTTTTATCTGAGGATATTTCTTTTTCACAATTTTAATCAATGCACTGCACTATATCCCATAGCAGATTAAACGAAAAAAGTGTTAGCAAACTTTTCAATGAAAACCATGGTGTAACTCTGTGAGATGAATTAACATATCACAAAGCAGTTTCACAGAAAGCTTCGTTTTGAACTTTTATCTGTGGATATTTCCTTTGTCACCATAGGCTTCTATGCACTCCAACATATCCTATTGCAGATTACATGAAAACAGTGTTATCAAACTGCTCAAAGAAAAGAATGGTGAAACTCTGTAAGATGAATTCATGCATCACAAGGCTGTTTTACAGAAAGCTTATTTCTAGTTTTTTTTCTGAGGATATTCCCTTTGACACCATAGGCTTCAATGTGATCCAAATATCTCTTCTCATATTCCCCAAAAACAGTGCTACCAAACTGCTCCATGAAAAGAATGGTGTAACTGTGAGATGAATTCACACATCACAACACTGTTTCTCAGAAAGCTTCGTTCTAGTTTTTTTATGTGGATATTTCCTTTTAAACCACAGGCTTCATTGTGCTCCCAAATATCCCTTCTCAGACACCACAAAAACAGTGATGCCAAAGAGCATCATCAGCAGAAGTATTTAGCTCTATGAGATGAACACACACATCACAAAGGAGTTTCTCAAAAAACTTCTTTCCAGTTTTTACCTGAAGATGTCTCCTTTTACACCTTTGGACTCTATATGCTCCTGAATATCCCTTGCAGATTCCAGAGAAACGGTGTTACCAGACTGCTCAATGAAAAGAGAGGTGTAACTCTGTGAGATGAATTCACCCATCACATGGCCGTTTCTCAAAAAGCTTCTTTCTAGTTTTTATATGCGGATATTTCCTTTTAAACCATAGGCTTCAATGTGCTCCCAAATATCCCTTCTTAGACATCACAAAAACAGTGATGCGTAAGTGCTCCTCAACATAAATGTTTAGCTCTATGAAATGAATACACACATTGCAAAGGAGTTTCTCAGAAAGCTTCTCAAGGCCTCAAGGGGCTCCCAAATATCTCTTTGCAAATTCCAGGAAAGGAGTTTTATCAAACTGTCCTTGAAAAGAAAGGTGTAACTATGTGAGTTGAATTCACACATCACAAAGAACTTTCTCAGAAAGCTTCTTTCTAGTTTTTATCTGAGGATGCTTCCTTTTTCACCATATTTTTCAATGTGATGCAAAAAATCCCTTCTCAGATTGCACAAAAACAGTGCAACCAAACTATTCCATGAAAAGCATCATGTAACTCTGTGAGATGAATTCACAAATCACAAAGTAGTTTCTCAGAAAACTTCTTTCTAGTTTCTGTTTGAGGATATTTCCTTTGTCACCCTAAGGTTCAATGCTCTCCGAAAAATCTCATTGCAGATTCCGAGAAAACAATGTTAGCAAAGTGCTTGATGAAAAGAACAGTGTAATTTTGTGAGTTGAATTTACACACACAAAGCAGTTTCTCCGAAAACTTATTTTTGGTCTTTCTAAGAAGATATTTCCTTTGTCACCATAAGCTTCAATGAGCTCCAAATTATTAGATTGCAGATTCCAAAGAAAACAGAGTAATCAAACTGCTCAATGCAAAGAACAGTGTAACTCTGTGAAATCAATTCACGCAAGACAAAGAAGTTTCTCAGAACAATACTTTCAAGTTTTTATCTGAGGACACTCCCTTTTTCAAAATTGACATCAAGGCACTCCCAAATATCCTTTTGCATATTCCAGGAAAACAGTGTTAGCAAACTGCTCCAGGAAAAGAAAAGTGTAACTCTGTGAGATGAATTCACACGTCACAAAGACATTTCTCAGAAAACTTCTTTCTAGTTTTTATCTGAGGATATTTCCTTTGACACCATAGGCTTCAATGCAACCCAAAATATCCCTTGTCAGACTCCCCAAAAGCAGTGCTACCAAACTTTTCCATGAAAAGAATGGTGTCACTCTGTGAGATGAATTCACATATCACAAAGATGTTTTTCAGAAAACTTCTTTCTACTTTTTATCTGAGGATATTTCCTTTTTCACCATAGACCTCAATGCACTCCCAAATATCCAATTGCAAATTTCACGAAAACGGTGTTAGCAAACTCCTCCATGAAAATAAATCGTGTAACCCTGTGAAATAAATTCACTCATCATAAAGAAGTTTCTCGAAAACTTCTTTCAGGTTTTTATCTGAGGATATTTCCTTTGTCACTATAGGCTTCATGCAATAAAATAGATCCATTCTCAGATCCCCCCTAAACAGTGCTACCTAACTGTTCCAAGAAAAGAAAGGTATAACTCTGTGATAGGAATTCACATATCACAAAGAACTTTCTCAGAAATCATCTTTCTAGTTTCTTTCTGATGATATTTCCTTTGTCAACATAGTCTTCACTGCGACACAAAATATCCCTTCTCAGATCCCCCAAAAACACTGCTACCAAACTGATCCATGAAAAGGATCGTGTAACTCTGTGACATGAATTCACAGTCCACCAAGAGGTTTCTCAGTAAGCTTCTTTCTACTTCTTATATGAGGATATTTCCTTTGTCACCCTATGCTTCAATCTGCTCTGAAATAACCCATTGTAGATTCCAAGAAAGCAGTGTTAGCAAGCTGCTCAATGAAAAGAATGGTTTACTTGAATAAGGTGAATTCACACATCACAAAGCAGTTTGTCAGAATGCTTCTTTCTAGTTTTTATCTGAGGATTATTCCTTTTTCACCATAGGTTTCAATGTGACCCAAAATATCCCTTGTCAGATTCTCCAAAAATATTGCTACCAAATTGATCCATGAAACGAATGGTGTAATTCTGTGAGATGAATTCACAAATCACAAAGCAGTTTCTCAGAATGCTTCTCTCTCGTTTTTTCTCTGAGGATATTTCCTTTCTCACCATAAGCTTCGATGTGCTCTGAAGTATCCCATTGCAGATTCCAAGATAACAGTGTCAGCAAACTGCTCCATGAAAAGAAAGGTGTAACTCTGTGAGACGAATTCACACATCAGAAAGAAATTTCTCAGAAAGATTCTTCCTAGTTTTTATCTTAGGATATTTCCTTTGTCACTTCAGGCTTCAAGGTGATTCAAAACATTCCTTCTCAGATTCGCCATAAGCTGTACTACCAAACTGCTCCATGAAAAGAATCGTGTAATGCTGCGAGATGAATTAACGCATCACAGTGTTTTCTCAGATTGCTTCTCTCTGGTTTCTATATGAGGCTATTTCCTTTTCTACCATAGGCTTCAATGTGCTCCCAAATATTCCTTCTCAGACACAGCAAAAACAGTGATGCCAAAGTGTTCCCTGAAGAGAAATGTTTAGCTCTATGAGATGAATGAACGCATCCCAAAGGATTTTCTCAGAATATTTCTCTCCAGTTTTTACCTGAAGAATTTTCTTTTTTCACCTTATACCTCTATGCGCTCCCAAAAATCCCTCTGTAGATTCCACAAAAACATTGCTATCACATTGGGCAATTAATAGAAAGGTTTAAATCGGTGGGATAAATTCACACATCACAAAGCAGTTGTTTCTCAGGAAGTTTCTTTCTAGTTTTTATTTGAGGATATTTCCTTTTCCACTGTAGGCTTCAATGTGCTCCCAAATATCCCTTCTAAGACACCACAAAAACAGTGATACAAAAGTGCTCCCTAAAGAGAAACGTTTATCTCTATCAGATGAATGCACACATCACAAAGGAATTTCTCAGAAAGCTTCTGTCCAGATTTTACCTGAAGTTATTTCCTCTTTTGCCATTGGATTCTATTGGCTCCTGAGTATCCCTTTGCAGATTCCACAAATACAGTTATACCAAAATGCTCAGTGAAAAGAAAGGTGTGATTCTGTGAGATGAATTCAACCATCACAAAGCAGTTTCTCAGTGAGCTTCTTTCTAGTTTAAATCTGAGGACATTTCCTTTTTCACCATAGTCTTCAATGTGCTCCCAAATATCTCCTCTTGGATACCACAAAAACAGTAATGCCAAACTGCTCAATCAACAAAATGTTCATAATCTATGAGATGAATACACAGAAAGTATCTCTCTAGTTTTATCTGAAGTTGTCTCCTTTTTCTCTTTAGGCCTCTAGGAGCTCCCGGATATCCCTTTTCAGATTCCACAAATAGAGTGCTACTAAACTGCTCAAAGAAAACAAAGGTGTACCTCGGTGTGATGAATTCACCCATCACAAATAAATTTCTCAGAAGTCTTCTTTCTAGTTTTTTTCTCAGGATATTTATTTTTCCACCATCGGTGTCCATGCACTCCCAAATATCCCTTCTCAGACACGACAAAGACAGTGGTACCAAGCTGATCCATGAAAACAATCTTGGAACTCTGTGATATGAATTAACAAATCACAAAGTGGTTTCTCAGAAAGCTTCTTTCTAGTTTTTATATGAGGATAATTCCTTTTTGACAGAAGGCCTCAATCCGCTCCAGAATATGACATTGCAGATTCCATGAAAACAGTGTCAGCAAACTGCTCCATGAAAAGAGAGGTGTAACTCTGTTAGATGAATTCAGACATCACAAAGCAGTTTCTTGAAAACCTTCTTTCTAGTTTAAATCTGAGGATATTTCCTATGTCCCCATAAGCTTCAATTCAATCCAAAATATCTCATTGCAGATTCCAAGAAAACAGTGTTAGCAATCTGCTCAATGAAAAGAGCAGTGTAACACTGTGAGACGAATTCACTCATCACAAGGCAGTTTCTCAGAAAGCTTCTATTTGTTTTTTATCGGAGAATATTTTCTTTTTCACTATAGGCCTCAATGCGATCAGGAATATCCCACTGCAGATTCCACGAAAACACTGTTAGAAAATTGCTCCTTGAAAAGAAAGGTTTAATTCCGTGAGATGAATTCACACATCATAGAGAACTTTCTCAGAAAGCCTCTTTCTAGTTTTTTATCTGAGGATATTTTCTTTGTCACCATAGGCTTCAATGCGATTCAAAATATCCCTTCTCAGATTCCCCAAAAACAATGCTACCAAATTGATCCATGAAAAGTATCATGTAACTCTGTGAGATGAATTAACACATCACAAGGTGGCTTCTCAGAAAGAAAGTTTCTAGTTTTTATATGAAGATATTTCCTATGTCAACATAAGCTCTCCAAAATATCCCATTGCAGATTCCAAGGAAACAGTGTTAGCAAATGGCTCAAAGAAAACTACAGGAATACTGTGAGATGAATTCATGCATCACAAAACGGTTTCTCAGAAAGTTTCTTTCTAGTTTTTATCTGAGGATATTTCCTTTTCCACCATAGGCTTCAATGTGCTCCCAAATATCCCTTCTCAGACACCACAAAAACAGTGGTGCCAAGTGCTCCCTCAACAGAAACGTTCGGGTCTATGAGATGAATACACACATCACAAAGGAGTTTCTCTGAAATATTCTCTCCAGTGGTGACCTTAAGAACTTTCTTTTTTCACCTTAGGCATCTATACACTCCCAATTATCCTACTGCAGATTCCACAAAAACAGTGCTGAAAATCTTCCCCACGAAAAGAATGATGTAACTCTGTGAGATAAATTGACCCATCACAAAGCAGGTTCTCTGAAGCATTTTTCTAGTTTTTATCTGTGGATATTTACTTTTCCACCGTAGGCTTCAAGGTGCTTCCAAATATCCCTTCTCAAACACCACAAAAACAGTGGTACCAAAGTGCTCCCTCAACAGAAATGTTTAGCTCTGTGAGATGAATGCACACATCACAAAGAGTTTCTCAGAAAACTTCTCTCCAGTTTTTACCCGAAGAATTTTCTTTTTTCACCTTAGGCCTCTATGTGCTCCCAAATATCCCTCTGGAGATTCCACAAAAACAGTGCTAACAAACTTCTCCATGAAAAGAAAGGTGTAACTCTGTGAGATGAGTTCACTGATCACAAAGCAGTTTCTCTGAAAGGTTCATTTCTAGCTTAAATCTGAGTATATTTCCTTTTTCACAAGAGACTTCAATGTGTTCCTAAATATCTATTCTCAGATAGCACAAAAACAGCAATGCCAAACTGCTCAATCAACAAAGAGGTTAAACTCCATGAGATGAATACACACAACAAAACTATTTCTCGAGAAGCTTCTCTCTTGTTTTTATCTGAAGTTATTTCCTTTTTCAACATAGGCCTCCGGGAGCTCCTGAATATACCTTTGCAGATTCCTTGAAAACAGGGCTACCAAACTGCTCCGTAAAAAGAATCATGTAACTCTGTGAGATGAAATCACAAAACACAAAGCAGTTTCTCAGAAACTTTCTTTCTAGCTTTTGTCTGAGGATATTTCCTTTGTCACCCTAAGTGTTGATGCATTCCAAAGTATCCCATTGTAGATTCCAAGAAAACAGTGGTAGCAAACTGATCAATGAAAAGAATAGTGCAACTCTGTGAGATGAATTCGCACATCCCAAAGCAGTTTCTCAGAAAGCTTCTTTTTGGTTTTTATCTGGGGATATTTCCTATGTCACCGTAACTTCAATGTGCTCCAAAATATCCTATTGAAGATTCCATGAAAAGGTTGTGACCAAACTGCTCCATGAAAAGAACGTTTTAACTCTTTGACATGAATTCACACATCACAAGGCAGTTTCTCAGAAAGCTTCTTGCTAGTTTATATCTGAAGATATTTCCTTTTTCACTATGGGACTCAGTGCACTCCCAAATATCCCTTTCAGATTCCACAAAAACAGTGTCAGCAAACTGCTCCATGAAATAAAGGTGTAACTCTGTGAGAATAATTCACCCATCACAAAGAACATTCTCATAAAGCTTCCTTCTACTTTTAATCTGAGGATATTTCCTTTGTAATCATAGGCTTCAATGTGACCCAAAATACCCCTTCTCAGATTCCCTTTGCAGATTCCTATGAAAACTGTGCTAGCAAACTGCTCCATGAAAAGAAATTTGTAACACTGTGAGTTGAATTCTCACATGATGAAGAACTTTCTCAGAAAGCTTCTTTCTGGTTTTTATCTCAGGATATTTTCTTAGTCAACATATACTTTAATGCGATCCAAAATATCCCCTCTCAGGTTACCCAAAAACAATGCTTCAAAATTGATCCATGAAAACAGTGATGTAATGCTGTGAGATGAATTAACACATCACATAGTAGTTTCTCAGAAAGCTTCTTACTAGTTTTTAGGTGAAGAGATTTCCTTTGTCACCATAAGTTTCAAGGCGCTCCAAAATATCCCATTGCAGATTCCAAGAAAACACTGTTAGCAAACTGCTTGATGAAAAGAACGGTGTAACTCTGTGAGATGTATTCACACATCACAAAGCTGTTTCTCAGAAAGCATTTTTCTAGTTTTTATCTGAGGATATTTAATTTATCACCCTACGCTTCAATGCAAATCAAAATATCCCTTCTCAAATTCCCAAAAACAGTGCTGGGGAATTGCTCCAGGAAAAGAAAATTGTATCACTGTGAGGTGAATTCACACATCAGAAACAAGTTTCTCAGAAAGCTTATTTCTAGTTTTTGTCTCAGGATATTTCCTTTGTCACCATTAACTTCAATGCCCTCTGAAATATCCCATTGCAGTTTCCAGGAAAACAGTGTTAGCAAACTGATCAATGAAAAGAACAGTGTAATGCTGTGAGATGAATTCACACATCAAAAAGCAGATTCTCAGAAAGCTTCTTTCTAATTTTTTTCTGAGGATACTTCCTTTGTTACCATAGGCTTCAGTGCACTCTGAAATATCCTGTTGCAGACTCCACAAAGACAGTGTTATCAAATGGCTCAAAGAAAACAACGATGTAGCTCTGTGAGATGATTTCACCCATCACAAAACAGTTTCTTAGAAAGCTTCTTTTCAGTTTTTATCTGAGGATATTTCCTTTTGCACCATAGGCCTCAATGCACTTCCAAATATCCCATTGCAGTTTCCAGGAAAACAGTGTTAGCAAACTGATCAATGAAAAGAACAGTGTAATGCTGTGAGATGAATTAACACATCACAAAGTGGTTCTCAGAGAGATTCTTTCCAGTTTTTATGTGAGGATATTTCTGTTGTCACTATAGGATTCAATGCGATGCAAAAAATCCCTTCTCAGATTCCCTTTGCAGATTCCTATGAAAACTGTGCTAGCAAACTGCTCCATGAATAAAGGTGTAACTCTGTGAGGTGAATTCACACATCACAAAGCAATTTCTCAGAATGCTTCTTTCTAGTTTTTATTGAGAATATTTCCTTTTTCACTATAGACCTCCATGTGCTCCCAAATATCCCTTTTGCAGATTCCACAAAAACAGTGATGACAAAGTTTTCCAAGAAAAGAAAGGGATATAACTCTGTGAGGTGAACTAACACATCACAAAGTGGTTTCTCAGAGAGATTCTTTCCAGTTTTTATGTGAGGATATTTCTGTTGTCACTATAGGATTCAATGCGATGCAAAAAATCCCTTCTCAGATTCCCCAGAAACACTGCTGGTAATCTGCACCATTAAAAGAATCATGCAACTCTGTGGGATGAATTAACACATCACAAAGTGGTCTCAGAAAGCTTATTTCTAGTTTTTATATGATATTTTTAATTTTGTCACCATAAACATCAACGCGTTCTGAAATATTCCATTGCAGATTCCAAGAAAACAGTGTTAGCAAACTGCTTGAAGAAAAGAAGAGTGTAACTCAGTGAGTTGAATTTACACATCACAAAAGAGTTTCTCAGAAAGCTTATTTCTAGTTTTTATATACTGATATTTCCTTTTAAACTATAGGTTTCAGCATACTCCCAAGTATCCCTTCTCAGATACCACAAAAACAGTGATGCCAAAGTGCTCACTCAATAGAAACGTTGAGCTGTATGAGATGAATACACAAATCACAAGGGACTTTCTCTAAAAGATTCTCTCCAGTTTTTACCTGGAGAATTTTCCTCTTTCAACTCAAGACTCTATGTGCTCCCAAATATACCATTACAGATTCCACAAAAGCAGTGTTACCAAACTGTTCAATGAAAAGAAAGATTTAACACTGTGAGATGTATTCACCCATCACTAAACAGTCTCTCAGAAAGCTTCTTTCTAGTTTTTATCTGAGGATATTTCCTTTTTCACCATAGGCTTCTCTGTGCTTCGTATATCCCTTTGTAGATTCCACAAAAACAGGGTTAACAAACTGCTCAATGAAAAGAATGATTTACCTCTGGGAGATGAATTCACCCATCACAAAAAAATTTATCAGAAGGCTCATTTCTACCTTTCATCTGTGCAGCATATTTACTCTACCACCATCAGACTCAAAGCGTTCCCAAATATCTCTTCTCAGACACCACAAAAACAGTGATGCCAAACTGGTCAATCAAAAATATGGTTTATCTCTATGAGGTGAATGCACACATCACAAAACAGTTTCTCGAAAACCTTCTTTCCAGTTTTTATTTGAAAATATTTCCTTTTTCACCATCAGCCTCTATGAGCTCCCAAATATCCATTTGCAGATTCCCCAAAAACAGTGCTACCAAACTGCTCAATGAAAAGAAAAGTGTAACTCTGTGAGATGAATTCAACCATCACAAAGCTGTTTCTCATAAAGTTTCTTTCTAGTATTTATCAGAGGATGTTTCTTTTTTCACCATAGGCCTCAAGGCACTCCCAAATATCCCTTTGCAAATTGCAGGAAAGCGGTTTTAGCAAACTACTCCATGAAAATAAGGTGTAATTCAGGAAGATGAACTCACACATCACAAAGCAGTTTCTCAGAAGCTTCTTTGTAGTTTTTATCTGAGGATATTTCCTTTGTCACCATAGGCATCAATGAGCACTCAAGTGCCCTATTAAATATTCCATGAAAACAGTTTTGGCAAATTGTTCCATGAAAAGAATAGTGTGCTTCTGTGAGATGAACTCAGACATCACAAAGACCTTTTTCAGAAAATTTCTTTTTAGTTTTTAACTGCAGATATTTCCTTTGTCACCAGAGGCTTCAATGCAATCCAAAATATCCATTCTCAGATTCCCCAAAAACAGTGCTACCAAACTGCTCCATGAAAAGTATTGTGTGACTCTGTGAGGTGAATGATCACATCACAAAGCAGTTTCTCAGAAATATTCTTTCTAGTTTTTATATTAGGATTTTCATTTGTCACCATAAACGTCAATGCACTCCCAAATATCCCATTGCAGATTCCAAGAAAACTGTGTTAGCAAACTGCTCATTGAAAAGAACAGTGTAACTCTGAAATAAATGCACACATCAGAAGGACCTTTCCCAGAAAGCTTCTTTCTAGTTCCTCCCTGAGGATATTTCCTTTGTCACCATAAGCTTTAATGTGATCCAAAATATTCCTTCTCAGATTTACCAAAAACAGTGCTACCATACTGATCCATGAAAAAATTGTGTAATTCCATATGGTGAATTTGCACATCACAAAGTGGTTTCTCAGAAAGCTTCATTCTAGTTTTTATCTGAGGATATTTCCTTTATCACCATTTGCCTCAGAGCACTCCCAAATATACCTTGGCAGATTCCACAACAACAGTGTTAGCAAACTGCTCCATGAAAAGTAAGGTGTAACTCATGATGTGAATTGACAGAACACAATGCAGTTTCTCAGAAAACTTCAGTTTGGTTTTTATCTGAGGATATTTCCTTTGTCATCATAGGCTTCAATACACTCCCAAACACCTTATTGCAGATTCCCCGAAAATAGTGTTATCAAACTGCTCAAGGAAAAGTTTGGTGTAACTGTGAGATGAAATCACACATCACAAAGCAGTTTCTGAGAAAGATTCCTTCTAGTTTTTATTTGAGGGTACTTCCTACTTCACCATAGTCCTCAATGCACTCCCAAACATCCCTTTGCAGATTCTAGGAAAACAGAGTTAGCAAATTGCTCCATGAAAAGAAAGGTGTAACACTGTGAGGTGAATTCACACATAACAAAGAACTTTCCCAGAAAGCTTCTTTCTACTTATAATCTGAAGACATTACCTTTATCACCACAGGTTTCAATGAGATCCACATATACCGTCTCAGAATGACTAAAAACAATGCTAACAAACTGCGCCATGAAAAGAATTGTGTAACTCTTAAGATGAATTCACAAATTCCAAGGCAGTTTCCTCAGAATGTTTCTTTCTAGTTTTTGTCTGAAGATATTTCCTTTGTCACCTTAAGCTTTAATGTGCTCCAAGCGTCCCATAGGAGATTCCAAGAAAACAGTGTTTGCAAACTGCTCAATGAAAACAACAGTGTAACACAGAGAGGTGGATTCACACATTACAAAGCAGTTTCTCAGAAGCCTCTTTTTTTTTTTTTAACCTGAGGATATTTCCTTTGTCTCCAAAGGCTTCAATGCACTCCCAAATATCCCATTGCAGTTTCCACGAAAACAGTGTTATCAAACGGCTCAATGAAAAGGATGGTGTAACTCTGTGAGATGAATTCACACATCACAAAGCTGTTTCTCAGAAAGCTTCTTTCTGGTTTTTATCTGAGGATATTTCCATTTTCACCACATTCCTCAATGTGCTCCCGAATATCCCATTGCAAATTCCACAAAGAAAGTGTTAGCAAAGTGCTCAATGAAAGGGAAAGTGTAACTATGTGAGAGGAATTCACAACTCACAAACCAGTTTCTCAGAAAGATTCAGATATTTTTCTAAGGATACAAACTTTTTCACCACAGGCCTCAATGCGCTCGCAAATATCCTTTTGTGGATTCCACGAAAATAGTGTCAGCAAACTGCTCCATGAAAGGAAAGGTGTAAATCTGTGAGATGAATTCACACATCAGAAAACAATTTCTCAGAAAGCATCTTTTTCATTTTTGTCTGAGGATGTTTCCTTTATCACTGTAGGCTTCAATGTGCTCCCAAATATCCTATTGCAGTTTCCACGAAAACAGTGTTAGCAACCTATTCCAATAAAACAATTGTGCAACTCTGTTAGATGAGTTCACGCATCACAAAGGAGTTTCTCAGAAAGCTTCTTTCTACTTTTTATCTGAGGAGATTTACTTGGTCAACATAGGTAATCCAAAATATCACTTGTCAGTTTCCCCAGAAACAGTTCTACCAAACTGATCCCTCAAAAGAATCATTTAACTCTGTGAGATGAATTAACATATCACAAAGTGATTTCTCAGAAATCTTCTTTCTAGTTGTTATATGAGGATATTTCCTTTGTCACCATAAGCTTCTGGGCACTCCAAAATATGCCAATGCAGATTCGAAGAAAACAGTGTTATCAAACTGCTCAATGAAAAAAGTCAACTTCTTTCTAGTTTTAATCTCAGGATGTTTCCCCTTTTAACAAGAGGACTCAATGTGCTCCCAATTATCCCTTTGCAGATTCCAGGAAGGCAGTGTTAGCAAATTGCTCCATGAAAAGAAAGGTTCAACTCTGTGAGATTAATTCACTCATCACAAAGAGTTTCCACAGAAAGCTTGTTTCTAGTTTTTATCTGAGGATATTTCCTTTGTCACCATAGGCTTCAATGTGTTCCCAAATATCTTATTCCAGATTCCACAAAAACAGAGGTAGCAAACTGCTCCGTGAAAAGATTTGTGTAACACTGTTAGATTAATGCGCACGTCACAAAGGAGATTCTCAGAAAGCTTCATTTTGTGTTATCTGATTATCTGTCCTGTGTCACCATAGGATTCAATGTGCTCCCAGATATCCCATTGAAGATTCCATGTAACCAGTGTTATCAAACAGCACAATGAAAAGAAAGGTTTAACTCTGTGAGATGAATTCACACATCATGAAGCAGTTTCTCAGAAAGCCTCTTTCTATTTTTTATCTGAGAATATTTCCTTTTTCACCATAGACCTCAATGCACTCCAAAATATCCCTTCACAGATTCCACGAAAACAGTGTTAGCAAACTGCTCCATGAAAAAAAAAGTGTAATCTGTGAGATGAATTCACACATCACAAAAAACTTTCTGAGAAAGCTTCTTCCTAGTTTCTATATGAGGATATTTCATTTGTCACCATACTCTTCAATGCTATCTGAAGTATCCCTTCTCAGATTCTCCAAAAACAGTGATACCAAACTGATACATGAAAGGAGTGGTGTAACTCTGTGAGATGAATTGATACATCACAGAGCAGTTTCTCAGAAAGTCTCCTTTTGTTTTTTTTGTGAGGGTATTTAGTTTGTCACCATATGTTTCAAACCACTCCCAAATATCCTAATGCAGATTCCACGAGAACATTGTTAGCAAACTGTTCCAAGAAAGGGATCATGTGACTCTTTCAGATGAATTCACACATCACAAGGAAAATTCTCAAAAAGCTTCTTTTTAGTTTATATCTCAGGATGTTTCCTTTGTCACTATAGGCTTCAATGGAATCCAAAATATCCCTTCTCAGATTCCTCATAATCAATGCTACCAAACTGATCCATGAATAGAAAAGTGTAAGTCTGTGAGATGAATTAACACATGACAAAGCGGTTTCTCAGAAAGCATCTTTCAAGTTTTTTTCTGAGGATATTTTCTTGTTCACCATAGGCCTCCTAGCACTCGTGAATATCCCTTTGCAGATTCCATGAAAATAGTGTTAGCAAGCTGCTCCATGAAAACAAAGGTGTAAATCTGTGAGATGAATTCACACATCACAAAGCAGTTTCTCAGAAATCTTCTCTTTGTTTTATCTATGAGGATATTTCCTTTGTCACCATAGGCTTCAAGGTGTTCCCAAATATCCTATTGTAGATTCCACAAAAACAGTTTTATCAAACTGGTGAAAGGAAAACGTCGTGTAATTCCGTGAAGTGAATTCACACATCACAAAGAAATTTCTCAGAAAGCTTCTTTCTAGTTTCTATTTGAGGATATTTTCTTTGTAACCATAGGCTTCAATGCAATTCAAAATATCCCCTCTCAGATTCCCCAAAAACAGTGATACCAAATGCTCCATGAAAATCCTTGTGTAACTCTGTGAGATGAACTCACACATCACAGAGTAGTTTCTCTGAAAGTTTCTTTCAAGTTTTTATCTGAGAATATTTCTTTTTTCACCATAGGCCTCAATGCACTCCCAAATATCACTTTGCAGATGCCACGAAAATAGTGTTAGCAAACTGCTTCATGAAAAGAAGGTTGTTACTGTGTGAGATGAATACACACATTACAAAGAAGTTTCTCTGAAAGCTTCTTTCTAGTTTTTACCTGAGGATATTTCCCTTGTCACTATCCTCTTAAAAGCTATCAAAATATCCCTTCTCATATTCCCAAAAACAATGTT